>NW_028259226.1:600000-900000 GCF_977971745.1 Zootermopsis nevadensis | reverse complement strand
GACATGACGATGACATATATGTTCCCTCAACGTGACATAAGTTTTGTTTCTGAGATTCCGACAGATCGGAAGATATTTACCTCTTCAAAAATTGACTTTCAAATAATCTCGAAAAATTAAAATGTCTCTATCCTTCAAACCCTTAGACATACATTGACGTGACTCTGACATAAAGTTGACATATACGTTCCCTCAAAGTGACATAAGTTTTGTCTCAGATTCCTACAGATCGGGAATTATTTGCCTTTTCAAAAATTGACTTTCGGAAAATCTCGAAAAATTAAAATGTCTCTATCCTCCAAAACCTTGGACATACATTGACGTGACTGTGACTTGACTCCGACATATACATTCCCTCAAAGTACATACGTTTTGTCTCAGATTAATACAGAGCAGGAGATATTTGCCTTTTCAAAAATTGACTTTCGAATAATCTCGAAAAATTAAGATGTCTCTATCATCTAAACCCTTGGACATACATTGACAAGACTCTGACATGACGATGACATATGCGTTCCCACAAAGTGACATCAGTTTTGTCTCTCAGATTCCTAGAGATCGGGAGATATTTGCCTCTTCAAGAATTGATTTTCGAATAATCTCGAAAAATTAAAATGTCTCTATCCTCCAAACCCTTGGACATATATTGACGTGACTCTGACATGAACTTGACATATACGTTCCCTTAAAGTGATATAAGTTTTGTCGCTGAGATTCTTACAGATCGGGAGATATTTGCATTTTCAGAAATTGACTTTCGAATAATCTCCAAGCATTTAGATGTCTCTCTCCTCCAAACCCTTGGACATATATTGACGTGACTCTGACATGAAGTTGACATATACGATCCCTTAAAGTGATATAAGTTTTGTTGCTGAGATTCCGTCAGATCGGGAGATATTTGCATTTTCAAAAATTGACTTTCGAATAATCTCCAAACATTGAGATGTCTCTATCCTCCAAACCCTTCGACTTACATTGACGAGACTCTGACATGAAGTTGACATATACGTTCCCTTAAAGTGACTTAAGTTTTATCTCTCAGATTATTACAGATCGGGAGATATTTGCCTTTTCAAAAATCGACTTTCGAATAATCTCGAAAAATTAAAATGTCTCTATCCTCTAAACCCTTGGACATACATTGACGTGACCCTGACATGACGATGACATATATGTTCCCTCAAAGTGACATAAGTTTTGTTTCTGAGATTCCTACAGATCGGAAGATATTTACCTCTTCAAAAATTGGCTTTCAAATAATCTCGAAAAATTAAAATATCTCTATCCTTCAAACCCTTAGACATACATTGACGTGACTCTGACATAAAGTTGACATATACGTTCCCTCAAAGTGACATAAGTTTTGTCTCTCAGATTCCTACAAATCGGGAGATATTTGCCTTTTCAAAAATTGACTTTCTAATAATCTCGAAAAATTAAAATGTCTCTATCCTCCAAACCCTTTTACATACATTGACGTGACTCTGACATGAAGTTTACATATGCGTTCCCTAAAAAGTGACATAAGGGTTGTCTTTCAGATTCCTACAGATCGGGAGATATTTGCCTTTTCAAAAATTGACTTTGGAATAATCTCGAAAAAATTAATATGTCTCTATCCTCCAAACCCTTGGACATACATTGACAAGACCTTGACATGACGATGACATATATGTTCCCTCAAAGAGACATAAGTTTTGTCTCGGAGATTCCTACAGATCGGGAGATATTTGCCTTTTCAAAAATTGACTTTCGAGTAACCTCGAAAAATTTAAATGTTTCTATCCTCCAAACCCTTGGGCACACATTGACGTGACTCTGACATGAAGTTGACATACACGTTCCGTCAAAGTGACATAAGGTTTATCTCTCAGATTCCTACAGATCGGGAGATATTTGCCTTTTCAAAAATTGTCGTTCGAATAATCTCGATAAATTAAAATGTCTCTATCCTCCAAACCGTTGGACATACATTGACGTGACCCTGACATGACGATGACATATATGTTCCCTCAAAGTGACATAAGTTTTGTTTCTGAGATTCCTACAGATCGGAAGGTATTTGCCTTTTCAAAAATTGACTTTCGAATAATATCGAAAAATTAAAATGTCTCTATCCTTCAAACCCTTAGACATACATTGACGTGACTCTGACATGAAGTTGACATATACGTTCCCTCAAAGTGACATAAGTTTTGTCTCTCAGATTCCTACAGATCGGGAGATATTTGCCTTTTCAAAAATTGACTTTCGAATAATCTCGAAAAATTCAAATGTCTCTATCCTCCAAACCCTTTGACACACATTGACGTGACTCTGACAGGAATTTGACATATAAGTTCCCTCAAAGTGATATAAGTTTTGTAATTCAGATTCCTACAGATCGGGAGATATTTGCCTTTTAAAAATTGACTTTCGAATAATCTCGAAAAATTTAAATGTCTCTATCCTCCAAACCCTTGGACATACATTGACGTGACTCTGACAGGAATTTGACATATAAGTTCCCTCAAAGTGATATAAGTTTTGTAATTCAGATTCCTACAGATCGGGAAATATTTGCCTTTTAAAAATTGACTTTCGAATAATCTCGAAAAATTAAAATGTCTCTATCCTCCAAAACCTTGGACATACATTGACGTGACTCTGACAGGAAGTTGACATATACGTTCCCTCAAAGTGACATAAGCTTTGTCTTTCAGATTCCTACTGATCGGGAGATATTTGCCTTTTAAAAATTGAATTTCGAATAATCTCGAAAAATTCAAATGTCTCTATCCTCCAAACCCTTTTACATACATTGACGTGACTCTGACATGAAGTTTACATATGCGTTCCCTAAAAAGTGACATAAGGGTTGTCTCTCAGATTCCTACAGATCGGGAGATATTTGCCTTTTCAAAAGTTGACTTTGGAATAATCTCGAAAAAATTAATTTGTCTCTATCCTCCAAACCCTTGGACATACATTGACGTGACCGTGACATGACGATGACATATATGTTCCCTCAAAGAGACATAAGTTTTGTCTCGGAGATTCCTGCAGATCGGGAGATATTTGCCTTTTCAAAAATTGACTTTCGAGTAACCTCGAAAAATTTAAATGCTTCTATCCTCCAAACCCTTGGGCACACATTGAAGTGACTCTGACATGAAGTTGACATACACGTTCCCTCAAAGTGACATAAGGTTTATCTCTCAGATTCCTACAGATCGGGAGATATTTGCCTTATCAAATATTGTCTTTCGAATAATCTCGATAAATTAAAATGTCTCTATCCTCCAAACCCTTGGACATACATTGACCTGACTCTGACATGAAGTTGACATATACGTTCCTTCAAAGTGACATAAGTTTTGTATCAGATTGCTACAGATCGGGAAATATTTGCCTTTACAAAAATTGACTTTCGAATAATCTCGAAAAATTAAAATGTCTTTATCCTTTAAACCCTTGGACATACATTGACGTGACTCTGACAGGAAGTTGACATATACGTTCCCTCAAAGTGACATAACTTTTCTCTCAGATTCCTACAGATCGGGAAATATTTGCCTTTTCAAGGATTGACTTTCGAATAATATCGAAAAATTAAAATGTCTCTATCCTCCAAACCCTTGGACATACATTTACGTGACTCTGACATGAAGTTGACATATACGTTACCTCAAAGTGACATAAGTTTTGTCCCTCAGATTCTTACATATCGGGAGAAATTTGCCTTTTAAAAATTTCAGTTTCGAATAATCTCGAAAAATTTAAATGTCTCTATCCTCCAAACCCTTGGACATACATTTAAGTGACTCTGACATGAAGTTGACATATACGTTCCCTCAAAGTGACATAAGTTTTGTCTCTTAGATTCCTACAGATCGGGAGATATTTGCCTTCACAAAAATTGACTTTCGAATAACCTCGAAAAATTAAGATGTCTCTATCCTCCAAACCCTTGGACATACATTTACGTGACTCTGACATGAAGTTGACATATGCATTCCCTCAAAGTGACATAAGTTTTGTCTCTCAGATTCCTACAGATCGGGAGATATTTGCTTTTTCAAAAATTGACTTTCGAATAATCTCGAAAAATTAAAATGTCTCCATTCTCCAAACCCTTGGACATACATTGACGTGACTCTGACTTGACTCTGACATATACATTCCCTCAAAGTGACATAAGTTTTGTCTTTCAGATTCCTACAGATCGAGAGATATTTGCCTTTTCAAAAATTGACGTTCGAATAATCTCGAGAAATTAAAATGTCTCTATCCTCCAAACCCTTGGACATACATTTACGTGACTCTGACATTGTAGTTGACATATACGTTCCTTCAAAGCGACATAAGTTTTGTCTCTCAGATTATTACAGATCGGGAGATATTTGCCTTTTCAGAAATTGAATTTCGAATAATCTCGAAAAATTAAAATGTCTCTATCCTCCAAACCCTTGGACATACATTGACGTGACTCTGACATGACGATGACATATATGTTCCCTCAAAGTGACATAAGTTTTGTTTCTGAGATTCCTACAGATCGGAAGATATTTGCCTTTTCAAAAATTGACTTTCCAATAATCTCGATAAATTAAAATGTCTCTATCTTTCAAACCCTTAGACATACATTGACGTGACTGCGTCATGAAGTTGACATATACGTTCCCTCAAAGTGACATAAGTTTTGTCTCAGATTCCTACAGATCGAGAAATATTTGCCTTTTCAAAAATTGACTTTCGAATAATCTCGAAAATTTAAAATGTCTCTATCCTCCAAACCCTTGGACATACATTGACGTGACTCTGATTTGACTCTGACATATACATTTCCTTAAAGTGACATAAGCTTTGTCTTTCAGATTCCTACAGATCGAGAGATATTTGCCTTTTCAAAAATTGACTTTCGAATAATCTCGAAAAATTAAAATGTCTCTATCCTCCAAACCCTTGGACATACATTGACGTGACTCTGACAGGAAGTTGACATATACATTCCCTCAAAGTGACATAAGCTTTGTCTTTCAGATTCCTACTGATCGGGAGATATTTGCCTTTTAAAAATTGACTTTCGAATAATCTCGAAAAATTTAAATGTCTCTATCCTCCAAACCCTTGGACATACATTGACGTGACTCTGACAGGAATTTGACATATAAGTTCCCTCAATGTGATATAAGTTTTGTAATTCAGATTCCTACAGATCGGGAGATATTTGCCTTTTAAAAATTGACTTTCGAATAATCTCGAAAAATTCAAATGTCTCTATCCTCCAAACCCTTGGACATACATTGACGTGACTCTGACAGGAAGTTGACATATACGTTCCCTCAAAGTGACATAAGCTTTGTCTTTCAGATTAATACTGATCGGGAGATATTTGCCTTTTAAAAATTGAATTTCGAATAATCTCGAAAAATTAAAATGTCTCTATCCTCCAAACCCTTGGACATACATTGACGTGACTCTGACAGGAAGTTGACATATACGTTCCCTCAAAGTGACATAAGCTTTGTCTTTCAGATTAATACTGATCGGGAGATATTTGCCTTTTAAAAATTGAATTTCGAATAATCTCGAAAAATTAAAATGTCTCTATCCTCCAAACCCTTGGACATACATTGACGAGAATCTGACATGAAGTTGACATATACGTTCCCTCAAAGTGGCATAAGTTTTGTCTCATATTCCTACAGATCGGGAGATATTTGCCTTTTAAAAATTAACTTTCGAATAATCTCGAAAAATTCAAATGTCTCTATCCTCCAAACCCTTTTACATACATTGACGTGACTCTGACATGAAGTTTACATATGCGTTCCCTAAAAAGTGACATAAGGGTTGTCTCTCAGATTCCTACAGACCGGGAGATATTTGCCTTTTCAAAAATTGGCTTTGGAATAATCTCGAAAAAATTAATATGTCTCTATCATCCAAACCCTTGGACATACATTGACGTGACCTTGACATGACGATGACATATATGTTCCCTCAAAGAGACATAAGTTTTGTCTCGGAGATTCCTACAGATCGGGAGATATTTGCCTTTTCAAAAAATGTCTTTCGAGTAACCTCGAAAAATTTAAATGTTTCTATCCTCCAAACCCATGGGCACACATTGACGTGACTCTGACATGAAGTTGACATACACGTTCCCTCAAAGTGACATAAGGTTTATCTCTCAGATTCCTACAGATCGGGAGATATTTGCCTTTTCAAAAATTGTCTTTCGAATAATCTCGATAAATTAAAATGTCTCTATCCTCGAAACCGTTGGACATACATTGACGTGACTCTGACATGACTATGACATATACGTTCCCTCAAAGTGACATAAGTTTTGTATCAGATTGCTACAGATCGGGAAATATTTGCCTTTACAAAAATTGACTTTCGAATAATCTCGAAAAATTAAAATGTCTTTATCCTTTAAACCCTTGGACATACATTGACGTGACTCTGACATGAAGTTGACATATACGTTCCCTCAAAGTGACATAACTTTTTCTCTCAGATTCCTACAGATCGGGATATATTTGCCTTTTCAAGAATTGACTTTCGAATAATATCGAAAAATTAAAATGTCTCTATCCTCCAACCCTTGGACATTCATTGACGTGACTCTGACATGAAGTTGACATATACGTTCCCTCAAAGTGACATAACTTTTTCTCTCAGATTCCTACAGATCGGGATATATTTGCCTTTTCAAGAATTGACTTTCGAATAATATCTAAAAATTAAAATGTCTCTATCCTCCAAACCCTTGGACATTCATTGACGTGACTCTGACATGAAGTTGACATATACGTTCCCTCAAAGTGACATAACTTTTTCTCTCAGATTCCTACAGATCGGGATATATTTGCCTTTTCAAGAATTGACTTTCGAATAATCTCGAAAATTTAAAATGTCTCTATCCTCCAAACCCTTGGACATACATTGACGTGACTCTGATTTGACTCTGACATATACATTTCCTTAAAGTGACATAAGCTTTGTCTTTCAGATTCCTACAGATCGAGAGATATTTGCCTTTTCAAAAATTGACTTTCGAATAATCTCGAAAAATTAAAATGTCTCTATCCTCCAAACCCTTGGACATACATTGACGTGACTCTGACAGGAAGTTGACATATACATTCCCTCAAAGTGACATAAGCTTTGTCTTTCAGATTCCTACTGATCGGGAGATATTTGCCTTTTAAAAATTGACTTTCGAATAATCTCGAAAAATTTAAATGTCTCTATCCTCCAAACCCTTGGACATACATTGACGTGACTCTGACAGGAATTTGACATATAAGTTCCCTCAATGTGATATAAGTTTTGTAATTCAGATTCCTACAGATCGGGAGATATTTGCCTTTTAAAAATTGACTTTCGAATAATCTCGAAAAATTCAAATGTCTCTATCCTCCAAACCCTTGGACATACATTGACGTGACTCTGACAGGAAGTTGACATATACGTTCCCTCAAAGTGACATAAGCTTTGTCTTTCAGATTAATACTGATCGGGAGATATTTGCCTTTTAAAAATTGAATTTCGAATAATCTCGAAAAATTAAAATGTCTCTATCCTCCAAACCCTTGGACATACATTGACGTGACTCTGACAGGAAGTTGACATATACGTTCCCTCAAAGTGACATAAGCTTTGTCTTTCAGATTAATACTGATCGGGAGATATTTGCCTTTTAAAAATTGAATTTCGAATAATCTCGAAAAATTAAAATGTCTCTATCCTCCAAACCCTTGGACATACATTGACGAGAATCTGACATGAAGTTGACATATACGTTCCCTCAAAGTGGCATAAGTTTTGTCTCATATTCCTACAGATCGGGAGATATTTGCCTTTTAAAAATTAACTTTCGAATAATCTCGAAAAATTCAAATGTCTCTATCCTCCAAACCCTTTTACATACATTGACGTGACTCTGACATGAAGTTTACATATGCGTTCCCTAAAAAGTGACATAAGGGTTGTCTCTCAGATTCCTACAGACCGGGAGATATTTGCCTTTTCAAAAATTGGCTTTGGAATAATCTCGAAAAAATTAATATGTCTCTATCATCCAAACCCTTGGACATACATTGACGTGACCTTGACATGACGATGACATATATGTTCCCTCAAAGAGACATAAGTTTTGTCTCGGAGATTCCTACAGATCGGGAGATATTTGCCTTTTCAAAAAATGTCTTTCGAGTAACCTCGAAAAATTTAAATGTTTCTATCCTCCAAACCCATGGGCACACATTGACGTGACTCTGACATGAAGTTGACATACACGTTCCCTCAAAGTGACATAAGGTTTATCTCTCAGATTCCTACAGATCGGGAGATATTTGCCTTTTCAAAAATTGTCTTTCGAATAATCTCGATAAATTAAAATGTCTCTATCCTCGAAACCGTTGGACATACATTGACGTGACTCTGACATGACTATGACATATACGTTCCCTCAAAGTGACATAAGTTTTGTATCAGATTGCTACAGATCGGGAAATATTTGCCTTTACAAAAATTGACTTTCGAATAATCTCGAAAAATTAAAATGTCTTTATCCTTTAAACCCTTGGACATACATTGACGTGACTCTGACATGAAGTTGACATATACGTTCCCTCAAAGTGACATAACTTTTTCTCTCAGATTCCTACAGATCGGGATATATTTGCCTTTTCAAGAATTGACTTTCGAATAATATCGAAAAATTAAAATGTCTCTATCCTCCAACCCTTGGACATTCATTGACGTGACTCTGACATGAAGTTGACATATACGTTCCCTCAAAGTGACATAACTTTTTCTCTCAGATTCCTACAGATCGGGATATATTTGCCTTTTCAAGAATTGACTTTCGAATAATATCTAAAAATTAAAATGTCTCTATCCTCCAAACCCTTGGACATTCATTGACGTGACTCTGACATGAAGTTGACATATACGTTCCCTCAAAGTGACATAACTTTTTCTCTCAGATTCCTACAGATCGGGATATATTTGCCTTTTCAAGAATTGACTTTCGAATAATATCGAAACATTAAAATGTCTCTATCCTCCAAACCCTTGGACATACATTGACGTGACTCTGACATGACGATGACATATACGTTCCCTCAAAGTGACATTATTTATGTTTCTCAGATTCCTACAGATCGGGAGATATTTGCCTTTTCAGAAATTGACTTTCGAATAATCTCGAAAAATTAAAATGTCTCTATCCTCCAAACCCTTGGACATACATTGTATAGCCGCTCAGTAATAAGAGCTTCGCTCCTTGGTAATCACTTGACTCTTTTCAGGGGTGTTAACGGTATGTAACTCCCGACAACTAGAAGCTTCCTTTATCGCTGAATATAATACTTTATTTATACACAATTTAATTATTTAAGAATAATTGCAGATGTGCATATGATAATACTTGGCTTTAGCCACAAGACGATGATCTCAGAACTGTTGGGTTTGCGTGCGGCTGCCTCAAAAGTTTGTTGAAGTGTCCCCTCTCAACCTATTTAATGCGTAAATTCCAGCAACATTATCTGCTGAGTCACAATGAATCATAAAGTCTAACTGACTTTCTACACATTTCCGCCATAAATGTTGAAGTATGACACTTGAGACTACAACCAATTCACACCAGTTTATTGCCCTGGTGTAGAAACACAAGACTCCTGGAAACCGAAGGTCCTCGGACGTCTTTGTCTTAAACAGTTAGGTATATGCCATGATCTAGAAGTCAACATGCCAGTATTACCCTCCAAACACAACAACAAGTTAGAATTTTGAAACGAAAAGTAAAAAGAAATTCAGCCTAATAAAATAATAAAAGAACTAAATGGTAGGTTCAAATTACCTCAGCAGAAGATGTAATTTGGACCGTTACAACCTCCCCAAGTATAATATTGGTCACTTTCTATCAGAAATGTCCGAGATTATATCTTCTTGCCGCTAGAGCTTCATCTCAATTACACCATATTACATGAAAAAAACCAAAAAAATAAAACACATTACAAAATATAACTACTTGATACATACACAAAATTAAATGAACACTTAACAATTATAGTAGTCATACATATATAAATCCTTTAGGTTACTTGACCTTCACATAGTTGTCTTGATCATTACAACATAACAGTTATCCGTTCACTAAACAATTTCTTAAGCGTTAATTATGAGTTACTTCTAATAATAATATATTACTGGTAGGATTTGACAACAATATTCAATTGTTCTGCTCTTACAATGCACTTATATTGGTATAATTTTGAATATTAAACTCCATACTACAGCTGTTACAATAGTTAAATGATTATTGAGCCCAAATTTATTACAAACAGTGACTACTGATTTCCAAGAAATTTAGTCAACCGCGTGCATTCAAATCAGTCAGTGCTGATTTTCTCCAAATCTGGCTTCAATGAATGTTTATTGAATTGTCCTCTGACTTTCCCATTATTCCCTGAGATTTCATACACCGAAGGTGGAATGATTCTCGTTATCACGTACGGGCCTTCGTACGGACGAATGAACTTGCCCGTAACACCTTGTGCAGCGTTTGAAACAGGTTGACAACGCACAAGCACTTTATCTGACAGCTGAGGATTCCACTTTGCGATTCCCATTTTCCTCTTTTTCTTTCTTTCCAGTGCCTTTGCTTTCATTTTAACGTATGACCGGAGAACCTTAATTTCCAAACTTTCCGCTGGTGGCTTCTGATCTGGGGATTTAACAAAAATTTTCTCGAACATGTCCGGCTTCGGCTCGTCAAACATTAGTTCCACTGGTGTGTAACATGTCGTCCCACTTACGGATGAATTTAACCAATTCTCGATAAGAGGAATTAATTCAGGCCATTTTCTCTGAGTGATATTACAATATATCCTGCAATATTTAGCTAATTCTCTCATTATTCTCTCTGTGGGGTTGCTCTGAGGATAGCTAATTGGAGAATATCTGACGGAAATGTTTATGTTGGAAAGGGCTTTCTTCCACGATGGTGAGGTAAAGTGCGTGCCATGGTCGGAAAGGATTGATTTAGGCTGGACTACTTGACGGAAATAATGAGTCAACTTATTCAAACAAGCTCTCGTAGTCGCTGATTTAATCGGATAAAGTTTCACGTGTTTCGAAAATACATCCAGACATACCAGAATGTACTTCACTCCTCCACGTCCTGTAGGCAGAGCGCCGTACAGGTCCAAAGACATTAGCTCACCAGGTTTAGATGGCATATGTGACCTAGATTCTACCTCGTAACTCCTGTTAGGATGTTTTACGCGCTGACAGATGTCGCAGTGTGCGACGTATTTGCGAACCTTTCGGCCTAAATCTCTCAGGTAAAAAGTATGAGCTATTTGTGCAATGCATCGATCAGTACCTTGATGACCCGATGAAGTATGTACAAAGTTGATCACACGATCTTCCAGGCTGCTAGGGAGAACGGGCCTCCAATACGGGTAGTTTATACCTTTTTGGTATAGGACTTCATTTCTTAGCATGTACTTGTCCAAATAGGTTGCCGCCCCCGAAGCTAGTCTCTCTCTGGCCTTAACTACGTACGGGTCCCTGGCTTGGTGATGCGCTAGATTCTTTAATTCCCCCTTTAACTTGGTATCGATATTCAAGTTTATGGCTGCTACTAACATGCCTCGTGGCTTTCCCATTCCCTTGATCTCTTCTTCAGTTAAGCCCACAGGATTTCTACTCATAACATCTGCAAGGACGTTGTCTGACCCCTTTACATGTACGATGTCAATGTCATATTCTTGAATTTCTAAAACCCAACGTGTAATTCGGTTGGAGGTCAAAGCACATTTCTTCAGGAACGATAAAGCCTTATTATCTGAACACAAAGTAACCATTTGCCCAAAAACATAAAGTCTGAATTTTCTGAGTGCATATACCACGGCTAACAATTCCTGCTCACACGTAGTGAACCTCATCTCAGTGGATGACAACACCCTTGAAGCTGTAGAAACAATGTTGGTAACCCCCGCTTCGTCTGTCTGCATCAGAACTGCGCTAATGCTAAACTTGCACGCGTCAGTGTATACGGCGTAGGGTAGGTCATTATTGGGATGTACTAAATGTATTGTATGTGCAAACCTCGCACGTAGTTCCTCAAAAGCACATTGCATCTCTGTTGTCCACTTCCATTTACTTCCCTTTTTCAACAATGGAAGGAGAGCGCCTACGTAGCCTGCATAATTGATAATAAACCTATTATGAAAGTTACAAGTCCCTAAGAACTGCCTCAAGTGCTTTTGGTTACGGGGTGCAGGATACTTCAAAATGGCGGCTACTCGCTCAGGGTCTGCAGACACACCGGTCTGACTTATTATGTGCCCCAAAAATATAACTTCAGTCTGACAGAACCGACATTTTGCAGCGTTTATGGTGAATCCTGCCTCAGTCAACCTGCCGATCACTATGTTTAAATGCTTTAGGTGGTCTTCAAAGCTGCGCGAAAATACCAATAAATCATCCACATAAAACACAACAAACTCCTCACTATCTGAACCCAGCACAAGTTTCAACGCCCTAACAAATGCTGATAATGAGTTTTTGAATCCATAAGGGACACGTTTGAATTGGTACACAGTTGAATCAAACAGGAAAGCTGTAAAGCGGCGTGAACTTTCTTTAAGGCTAATTTGCAGAAAAGCACTGGTGAGATCTAGTGATGTCATGTACCTTACTCCATTAAAACGCTGTAATAACTCGCCTATAGGGTAAACTCTTTCACGATCTGGAACCATAACAGAATTTATTTTCCTAGCATCTATGCAAAGGCGTGGTTTTCTCCCTTCTTTATACACAATAGTGATAGGATTTATGAACGGAGATTTGCATGTCTCTAAAATATCGTCATCCAACATCTGAGCTATTTGTTCTCTTATAATTGGCCTGACAGCGAAAGGGACCACTCTTGAACTACCCGTGACTGGCTTAAGATCACTTAGTACGAACTCGTACTGAAAGCGGCGACACATACCTGGTTTCGAAGTCAAATACTCCTGGTACTTCAACAACAATTTAATTAAACTCTCTTTCTGAAGACTGTTGAGGTGTGCATTTGCATTAATCAGAGCGGTTACGTCCACAGCTTGCAAAGAACGTGGATCAGGGGAACCTATCCTAGTATTCTGCACCAAAACTGGATACATCAGACCTTCCTCTCCAACTCGTCTCACACTACTATCACAATAAAAACGACGGCTATTTGCTACGTCGAAAAATTCGCCTTCCCAACGGCTACCATAATTCTCTTCATCTTTATCAAACTTGTAGACATTATCACCTTCTGTGGCATCTATAAACAAGGACCTTCGCCCTAGAACTTCACTTCCTCCTCCTTCTCGAACTAGGTTGGAATCCTGAACTATCAAATGATTGCTATAAGCAGAACTTCCCTTCAACTCCTGTCCATCGTTGCTCACATCACGTAACCGGTCACCTCGATTAAACAATTGCACTTTCTAAATTCCATCTAGCTCATAACGGAAGCATTTCCTTTTGAAATCCAAAACAATCCCATACTCATTTGCATAATCGCAACCTAAAATCACTGAGCTAGTCAGTTGTGGGGACACTAAAAACACACTCTCAAAACTATCGCCCCCAATACTAAATTCCACATAGATCTGATCTTTAATACGCCGAGTCTTATTGCCAAAAGCTGTCACTAACACTGTGTTGGCAACGGGTAAACTTAAAGTGGACACTCCTGCAGATACTAAGTCTTTATAAATACTTTCGGTCAAAAGGTTAACTTCGCTGCCTGAATCTATTATAGCATTGGTAGTGATATCACCGAATGAAATTGACACCTGCGGACAATTTAATACATGGCTGTCATTAATATAATATATCACCAATTCATTCAAAGGATCCATATAATTACTACTACCGGAAATCATCACATCTCTAAATTTATCTCCCACCTCACAAACTACACTGTGCTTTGGGTCCGGATCTGAAGTTTTTATTGCCTTTGATGCGAACGGGGTTCGATCTGTAACGCCGCTCGATATTAGTTTAACGCCGGACGCTCGGATGGTCCTTGCGGTTCCTTCCTATCGGTTTGCCTTGTCGGACTGTGGTAAGGTGGGGCACCAGGGTTTAAGGAAGAACCTTCGTGTTTATTACGGTTGTCATCTTCCCTGTCTCTAGAAAAATAAGCACCTCTACCGTTGTTGTTCCCATTTCTATTGCTGTGGCTGTAACCAGAATAATTCTGCCTCCTGTCATTATACGTCTGTCTCACGTACTGATGATTCTGGTTCTGCCTCTTATCGGGATTATAGTTCTGGTGATAATTAGACCTTATATTTGTTTTACTACCTGCTTCGTTAAACTCTAGCATTTCAAGGCGCTTCAAAACGTCTATGGCTTCCTGCACTGTAGTCAAGGGAACCCCCACCAGACACCTCTGTATGTTCACCGGGTAGTGTAACTTAATTGCGTCAATAAAATAGGCATCACTCATCCCTAGATATGAAGCCAAAACAGCATATTTAATCAGGTGCCCTGACATTGAGAGATTTGATTGCTTTTCATATTTGTCTTGATATATCGAACATTTCACTCGACTCTGTGTCGTCTTGGACCAAAACGTTTTAGTGAATGCGACTTTAAACTGCTCATAGTCATTTAATGTATGAGCCACAGCTGACATCCACTGTTTAGCAACAGGGTCTGATATTGACTTCAATGCTATAGCCAATTTTAATGATTCTGGTACCCCCTTCAACTTCATAAATTCATCAAGCTGGTTTAAATGGTAGATGGCGTTGATCTTATCCCTGTCTTCAAACATGGGTAGGGATAGATCAGCAGCACTTAAATAGTTATGTGCATTGTAATGGCGAACATTCATGGTATCATGACTCACAGGTACATTCATACACACATTACAATTCACATCACTCGCATTCCCTGAAATATCAATTGACCCAGACACCTGACTACCCAAGTTTTCAGCAGCCTCGCCGTGGAAACTGCTTTGACTGGCTGCATTGCCATCAGCTGATCGTGAGAAATTTCCATTGCAAACAACGGAAGTCGATTCTGACAACTTACCTTTTAAATGTTTAATATCAAGGTTCAACTTCTCAAACCTACTGTCGTTAACGCAGTTAACCCTTTCAAATTCCTTGTTTATCTCTACAAAACGCTCCCCCTGCCGATGACTTTGTTTCTTTTGTTCTTTTACCATAACATTTCTGAGGTCCTGAACTTCATCAGTCAATTTCGTTAGCTTTTGTCCTAGATGTTCCTCATTTTGGATAACCCTACTGGTTATTTCTCCTGTTACCGAATTCACCTCAACGATGTGATGGTCTAAATATTATGTAAATCATTTGACAATTCCTGCATATTCCGTTTAGCAGCTCTTAACTCCCCTTCATTATCCTCTCTAACTTGTTTGATCTGGCAAGAAAATCTTACAGATTCTGAATGTAATTTATCTTAAATTTCTTTGTTTAATTTCGAATTTTCTCTCTCAACTCTTTTAATCAACCTTTCGTTTTCCAGTCTGACATCTTCTCGTATGTTATTTACATTTCTTTGTAAACTCTCAATCTTATTTTATACACTTGAAATTTCCTTTCTTATATCAGAAATTTCCCCCTTTACGCTAGAAATTACTTCTAATTTGTCTGCCTTCATAACACTCATTAATTTAGCAAACATATCTTGGAAATAACTATGCGAGTCACTCTGTGGAACGCTAGTACAGGCCTGCTGCCCATCGTTCATTCTTAATGCAACTTCTTCCTGTTCCACTAATTCTAAAGCCGATCCTAAACCCGTTTCTAGTCTTTCATTTTCCTTCAATGACCCTTCAACCCGACACAATTCTAATTCACTGTCTCCGAAATGGTTGCTCTCTTCTTCTGAAACAGTCACAATTCTGTTACGTAAGCTGCGGGTTGCCATTCTTCCCTCACTTCACCAACTAACCTTTTACGTATGACGCTGATGATCTGATGATCTTCTTAAATGCGGACTCCTGGAGCGCTCGTAGCTTGCAGCTCTGTCCTTCTTGAACATTGTTGGTGTTACAGTACGACTCCTGGTGTGGTCGTTGTTTGTAACTGTAGTCTGCTTTGTGATGGTGTTGTTGAATATATTCAGCTGGCTGCCCTCTGGATCTGTTGCCGTCGTTACCACTTCGTGCCCCTCGTTGGGATCGCCACTTTTGCTATAGCCGCTCAGTAATAAGAGCTTCGCTCCTTGGTAATCACTTGACTCTCTTCAGGGGTGTTAACGGTATGTAACTCCCGACAACGAGAAGCTTCCTTTATCGCTGAATATAATACTTTATCTATACACAATTTAATTATTTAAGAATAAATACAGATGTGCAGATGATAATACTTGGCTTTAGCCACAAGACGATGATCTCAGAACTGTTGGGTTTGCGTGTGGCTACCTCGAAAGTTTGTTGAAGAGTCCTTTCTCAACCTATTTGATGCATAAGGTCCAACAACATTATCTGCTGAGTCACAATGAATCATCAAGTCTAACTAACTTTCTACACATTTCCGCCATAATAATATGACACTTGGGACTACAACCAATTCACGACAGTTTATTGCCCTGGTGTAGAAACACAAGACTCCTGGGAACCGAAGGTCCTCGGACGTCTTTGTCGTAAACAGTTAGGTATATGCCATGAACTAGAAGTAAACATCCCAGTATTACCCTCCAAACACAACAACAAGTTAGATTTTTGAAACGAAAAGTAAAAAGAAATTCAGCCTAATAAAATAATAAAAGAACTAAATGGTAGGATCAAATTACCTCAGAAGAAGATGTAATTTGGACCGTTACATTACGTTGATACTGACCTCCCGAAATCAAATAATTCCAACCGTAGTTTAATGGAGAGTATTCAACCGGGACCAGCCGACTGTTCCAAGACAAAATCTGTGCTGACTGACTTCTGATTGGTCCTCGATGCCATTCGAAAGTATTGATTTCTTTCCATTGAGGTCATCACAGATGGCACGTCATATCTTTGGTTCCGTAATTCTCCGATAGACTGCGTCTTTGTGTTTGTACGTCGTGTCCTCGAGTAAATGTGAGGCAATATTTTCGATATATTTTTTTGACATTTGACATAGGACACCAATATGTTACCACAAGTTTGACGTGCGCCACGAATTCCGCGCCCACCAAGCATTGCAATTAATGTACAAGAGATTTATATTCAATTTTTTTGTGAGACGATTTATATTAATTAATGACGTACTATCATTCAAGTATGTTTATTCCAATTCTTTCGATACATGATACTTATTTATAGTGAGTTAGATTGGCTCATAGTTACGCATGAATCTGCTACGTATTTGCGTCAAAATCTACACTGCATCAGTTTTCCAAGAAATAATTCTTGTGGAAACATTATGTAATTTTAGACGTGTTATGATGTATTACACGCATATAAGCACTATTTGTGTTATATGGGGATTGTGTGAGCGCGTAATATCATTATTGATATGTGGTCGTGGCCCACTTTGCGCATTTCCCACCTCACGACTTTGATGGCTTCGTGCGAATTTCTAAAAAGCAATAAGTCATAATAGAGTATGAATATCATTAACTTACCTGTGGCATGACGTCCATACAAATTTTCAATAATTTCTGAGCATCCATTGGTTTTTTCCAAAATTCGAGCGCAGCAAACTATTTTGCACTGATCCGGATTACACCGTTTTGGTTGGTTTGGGTTAGGTTAGGTTAGGTTAGGTTAGGTTATGTTATGTTAGTGAGGCACCAGCGCAGACGTTGTTGCGCAGTGCAGTCGTATGACGTGCGCAAGTGAAGGCACCTTGAGCTCGATATGGTTAATTGTAAATTATTAAACACTCAAAAATTCGATTCCTTCACCTTAAGAAGTATATTATATTCTGGGCTTCACTTTCATACCAAATTTAATTTTTTTACAAGGATATTTTACTGGACACATACTTTCAGTAATTGCAAGTACACCAATCACTTATCACTTAAATATAATGCTACTGAAACTTTCATTGTGGAAGTATATATGTTGTCACACGAAGAATAATTTATTAAATATTTATTTAATTTTATATTACACTACATGTAATTACTACAGTATCGTTATAAAGAATAAATGTTCTCAAATTACATAGGTCCAGCTTCTGCACATACTCGATATCTTTATATGATTTACGTGTTACTAACTCGTACAGACGTCTTTACTGATCACACGTGACATGCAAATGTCCTTTCACTCAAGTCGTATATCTCAATGTGGCGAACCGCACATATTCTTGCATGTTATGTTGAATTGGTGTTCACTTGTTTCTATTCTCACACGTCACGGAGAAGACATCCTTACACTGAGATTCACTGCATGTAGCACCCGTTAATACGTGATTGAACGGTGGTAATTAATCTTGATAATGGTCCCGAAGAACTCTATTTCTAGAGCACAAAGTTACGTTGATACTGACCTCCCGAAATCAAATAATTCCAACCGTAGTTTAATGGAGAGTATTCAACCGGGACCAGCCGACTGTTCCAAGACAAAATCGGTACTGACTGACTTCTGATTGGTCCTCGATGCCATTCGAAAGTATTGATTTCTTTCCATTGAGGTCATCACAGATGGCACGTTATATCTTTAGTTCCGACTTCTCCGATAGACTGCGTCTTTGTGTTTATACGTCGTGTCCTCGAGTAAATGTGAGGCAATATATTCGATATATTTTTTTGACATTAAACATAGGACACCAATATTTTACCACAAGTTTGACGTGCTCCACGAATTCCGCGCCCAATTAGCATTGCAATTAATGTACTAGAGATTTATATTCAATTTTTTGTGTGAACCGCTTTATATTAATTAATGACGTACTATCATTCAAGTATGTTTATTCCAATTCTTTCGTTACATGATACTTATTTTTAGTGAGTTAGATTGGGTCATCGTTACGCATGAATCTGCCACGTATTTGCGTCAACGTCTACACTGCATCAATTTTGAAAGAAATAATTCTTGTGGAAACATTATGTAATTTTAGACGTGTTATGATGTATTACACGCATATAAGCACTATTTGTGTTATATGGGGATTGTGTGAGCGCGTAATATCATTAATGATAAGTGGTCGTAGCCGACTTTGCGCATCCTCCACCTCAAGAATTTGCTGGCTTCGTGCGAATTTCTAAAAGCAATAAGACATAATAGAGTATGAATATCATTAACTTACCTGTGGCATGACGTCCATACAAAATTTCAATAATTTCTGAGCATCCATTGGTTTTTTCCAAAATTCGTGCGCATGAAACTATTTTGCACTGATCCGGATTACACCGTTTTGGTTGGTTTGGGTTAGGTTAGGTTAGGTTAGGTTAAGTTAGGTTATGTTAGGTTAGTGAGGCACCTGCGCAGATGTTGTTGCGCAGTGTAGTCGTATGACGTGCGCATGTGAAGGCACCTTCAGCTCGATATTGTTAATTGTAAATTATTAAAAACTCAAAAATTCGATTCCGCCACTTTAAGAAGTATATTATATTCTGGGTTTCAATTTCATACCTAATTAAATTTTTTTACAAGGATATTTTATTAGACACATACTTTCAGTAATTGCAAGTACACCAATGACTTATCACTTAAATATGATGCTATTTAACATTTCATTGTGTAAGTATATTTGTTGTCACACGAAGAATAATTTATTAAATAAGTCGGCTACGACCACTTATCAATAACGATATTACGCGCTCACACAATCCCCATATAACACAAATAGTGCTTATATGCGTGTAATACATCATAACACGTCTAAAATTATATAATGTTTCCACAAGAATTATTTCTTGCAAAATTGATGCAGTGTAGATGTTGATGCAAATACGTAGCAGATTCATGCGTAACGATGACCTAATCTAACTCACTATAAATGAGTATCATGTAACGAAATAATTAGAATAAACATACGTGAATGATAGTACGTCATTAATTAATATAAAACGCCTCACAAAAAATTGAATATAAATCTCTAGTACTTTAATTGCAATGCTTGGTGGTCTCGGAATTGGTGGCGCACGTCAAACTTGTCTTGACATATTGGTGTCCTATGTCAAATGTCAAAAAAATATATCGAAAATATTGCCTCACATTTACTCGAGGACACGACGTACAAACACAAAGACGCAGTCTATCGGAGAAATACGGAACCAAAAGTATGACGTGCCATCTGTGATGACCTCAATGGAAAGAAATCAATACTTTCGAATGGTATCGAGGACTAATCAGTAGTCAGTCAGTACAGATTTTGTCTTGGAACAGTCGGCTGGTCCCGGTTGAATACTCTCCATTAAACTACGGTTGGAAATATTTGATTTCGGTCGGTCAGTATCAACGTAACTATGTACTCTAGAAATAGAGTTCTTCGGGACCATTAACAAGAATAATTATCACCGTTCAATCACGTATTAACGAGTGCTACATGCAGTGAATCTCAGTGTAAGGATGTCTTCTCCGTGACGTGTGAGAATAGAAACAAGTGAACACCAATTCAACATAACATGCAAGAATATGTGCGGTTCGACACATTGAGATGTACGACTTCAGTGAAAGGACATTTGCATGCCATGTGTGCTCAGTGAAGACGTTTGTACGAGTTAGTAACACGTAAATCATATACAGATATCGCGTATGTGCAGAAGCTGGACCTATGTAATTTGAAAATATTTATTCTTTATAACGATTACTGGGGTCACTGTAGTAAATACAATTCCTTCGACAACAGTTTTAATTTTCTTTAATTTAAATTAATAATATTCATGATGTGCTGACTGTGTCATTTCGTTGTCAGTTGGATATTATCTGTGATTTTATTCGTAACATTTATAATCTTCGGGATCAATACTGCGATGTGTATAGATTCTTTAATGTCATTGCCACAAATTAAGATTTACAAGCCAAGTGATGTGCATTTTATTCTTGTGAAATAGTCTACATTTCTTAAAAAGACATATTGGCTGTGAAGACTCATCTGTTTCTTACGTATGCCTTGTGCTGAATGCTGTTCTGGTGCCCAGTTTGACTGTTTTGCGTGTGTCGTTCATAATTTGCTATTGTGAGGACTTGGTTGGTCTGCAGTCTTTGTCCTTATGCGTGCGGTCTCCATGCGCTAAGAAGACAAGTATCTTCGAGGTCATCGCGTAGGAGTGGTGAGTAGGAGATTGATAAACAGCTTTTTAATAAAAACTGTGTGCGGCGTTTGACTAAAGTTGGAATCAAGCTGCACGAACGTTGAAGGGCGACTGCAAATTACAGTATAGATTTAAAAGGTTAATTATTCAGACCACGTATTGGAAAATAGATTGCTTTACAACAGTGGTCCAACATCAAAGTTTTTGTTTATAGCTGTTCAGTTTCGGAAAGCGGTGATGATGTTCAACTACGAACCCGGGCGATTCTGATCCCCGCATGGTTAGAAATGTTTACTAACCACTTTCATGAAACGTAGTTTCTTCAGTAAACACGGTATGTTCCCGAAGAATTCTTCATCTTCTTGAACTGCGAATGCCACATAATATTGAATACACTGCTAGGAGACTGCTCCTCAAATCTTATTTGGTAAGGACGTTCTGCAGCGGTCGATGAATGCGTTTCTTCATCTACAGAACAGCAAAAAGCACGCTTCCTACGATTGTAATCCGCCATTAATAATTCATAGGATCTGCACGTCTTTGAGGGAAATGCCTGGAAACTCCAGCAGTACGTTGGGAAATTTGAATTTTTGTCCAAGTTCGTAGAAAAATTTGTTTTCGAGTACTTTACCTAAATAAAACGTCATTACTTATTTTAAATTGTAATGTAATTTTCGCTAAAGATGTATAATGCAGTTGCATGAAAGAAACTTAATAACTACGTTGGTTTCTTGGTGTTATAGTATAAGTGCCAATTCCGACCGCTAGACTTCACAGTTTATCTGCGAAACTCTTTTTAATGCTGAAAATAGTACTTTTCGGAAAAAACTTTATAATACGGTAACCTTGCACTTGAGTCATTTTGCCATGAACATAATCAACGTTGCAACATTAGTCTTGTTTATCAGCAGACGCAACGGAAACATAATATAAGTTGAAAAAAAAGCTAAACAAACCTGACACAAAAGTGGACATAGACCGATATTAAATGATGCAGCAAAGTATCCATTAAAAATTATTCTTTGTCAAGACTTTGAAAAATTGACTTTCGAATATCCTTGAAAAATTAAAAGTTCTCTATTTTCCAAACTCTTGGACTTACATTCACAGGACTCTGACATGGCGATGACATATAGGTTAAATCAAACTTACATGAGTTATGTCTCTCAGATTCCTACAGATCCGGAGATATATTCCTTTTTAAATTGACTTTCGAATACCCTTGAAGAATTAAAAGGTTTCTATCCTCCAAGACCTTGTACTTACATTGTCTTGACACTGCCATGACGATGACATATACGTTACCTCAAAGTGACATAAGTTTTGTCTCTCGGATTCCTACAGATCGGGAGATATATGCCTTTGAAAAATTGAATTTCGAATAACGTTGAAAAATTAAAAGGTCTCTATCTTGCAAACCCTTGGACTTACATTGACGTGACTCTGACATAATATTGACATATACGTGACCTCATTCTGACATGAGTTTTGTTTCTCAGATTCTTACAGACCGGGAGATATATACCTTTGAAAATTGAGTTTCGAATACCCTTGAAACTTTGAAAGGTCACTATCCTCCAAACACTTGGACTTATATTGACGTGACGCTAACATTACGATGTTATATACGTTACCTCAAACTGACATGAGTTGTGTCTCTCAGTTTCCTACAGATCGGGAGATATAGTCCTTTGAAACGTTGACTTTCGGATAACCTTCAAAAATTAAAAGTTCTCTATCCTGCAAACCCTTGGAATTACAATGACGTGACTTTGATATGACGATGACATATATGTTCCCTCAAAGTGACATGAGTTTTGTATCTCAGTTTCCTACAGATCGGGAGATATATGCCTTTGAAAAATTAACTTTTGAATAAACTTCAAAAATTAAAAGTTCCCTATCCTGCAAACACTTGGACTTACATTGACGTGACTCTGACATGACGATGATATATAGGTTACCTCAAACTCTCAAGAGTTGTGTCTCTTAGTTTCGTAGAGATCGGGAGATATATGCCTTTGTAAAAGTGAGGTTCGTATCCCCCTGAAAAATTAAAAATTCTCTATTCTGCAAACCCTTGGACTTATATTGACGAGACCCTGATATGACGATGACATTTACGTTACCTGAAACAGACATGATTGTTGTTCCTGAGTTTCCTACAGATCGGGAGATATATGCCTTTGAAAAATTGACTTTCAAATAACCTTCAAAAATTAAAAGTTCTCTATCCTGCAAACTATTGGACTTCCATTGAAGTGACTTTGACATGACGATGTCATATATGATACGTCAAACTGATATAAGTTTTCTCTCTGAGTTTCCTGCAGATCGGGAAATATATGCCTTTGAAAAGTTACTTTCGAATAACCTTCAAAAATTTAAAGTTCTCTATCCTGCAAACCCTTGGATTTACATTGACGTGACTTTTACAAGACGACGACATATATGTTACATCAAACTGACATGAGTTTTGTCTCTCAGTTTCCTACAGATCGGGAGATATATGCCTTTGAAAAAGTGACTTTCGAATAACCTTCAAAAATTAAAAGTTCTCTATCCTGCAAACACTTGGACTTACATTGACGTGACTCTGACCTGACGATGATATATACGTTACCTCAAACTCTCATCAGATGTGTCTCTCAGTTTCGTACAGATCGGGAGATATATGCTTTTGAAAAAGTGAGTTTCGTATACACATGAAAAATTAAAAGTTCTCTATCCTGCAAACCCTTGGACTTACATTGACGTGACACTGATATGACGATGACATTTACGTTAAATGAAACTGACATGATTGTTGTCTCTGAGTTTCCTACAGATCGGGAGATATATGCCTTTGAAAAATTGACTTTCGAATAACCTACAAAAATTTAAAGTTCTCTATCCTGTAAACCCTTGCACTCACATTGACGTGACTTTGATATGACGATAACATATACATTACATGAAACTGACATGATTGTTGTCTCTCAGTTTCCAAGAGATCGGGAGATATATGCGTTTGAAAAACTGACTTTCGAATAACCTTCACAAATTAAAAGTTGTTAATCCTAGAAATCCTTGGACTTACATTGACGTGACTTTTACATGACAAATACATATATGTTCCCTCAAAATGACATTAGTTTTGTCTCTCAGTTTCGTACAGATCGGGAGATATATGCCTTTGAAGAAGTAAGTTTCGAATACCCCTGAAAAATTGAAAGTTCTCTATGCTGCAAACCCTTGGACTTACATTGACGTGACTCTGATATGACGATGACACATACGTTACCTGAAACTGACATGAGTTTTGTCTCTCAGTTTCCTACAGATCGGGAGATATACGCCTTTGAAAAATTGACTTTCGAATAAACTTCAAAATGAAAAGTTCTTTATAATGCAAACTCATGGACTTATATTGACGTGACTCTGACATGACGATGATATATACGTTACCTCAAACTGAAATGAGTTTTGTCTCTCAGTTTCCTACAGATCTGGAGAAATATGCCTTTGAAAAATTGAGTTTCGAATAACCCTTAAAAATTAAAAGTTCTCTATCCTCCAAACCCTTGGACTTACATTGACGTGACAATGACAGGATGATATATACGTTACCTTAAAGTGACATGAGTTGTGTCTCTCAGGTTCCTGCAGATCGGGAGTTATATGTCTTTGAAAAATTGACTGTCCAATAACCTTCAAACATTATAAGTTCCCTATCCTGCAAACCCTTGGAATTACATTGACGTGATTATGACAAGACGATGATATATACGTTACCTCAAAGTGACATGAGTTTTGTCTCCAGGTTTCCTACAGTTCGAGAGATATATGCCTTTGAAACATTGATTTTCGAATAACCTTCAAACATTAAACGTTCTCTACCCTGCAAACCCTTGGACTTACATTGACGTGACTTTTACATGACGTTGATATATATGTTCCTTCAAACTGACATCAGTTTTGTCTCTCAGTTTCGTACAGATCGGGAAGTATGTGCCTTTGAAGAAGTGTTTCGAATACCCTTGAAATATTAAAAGTTCTCTATCCTGCAAACCCTTGGACTTACATCGACGTGACGTTTACATGACGATGACATATATGTTACCTCTAACTGACATGACGTTTGTTTCTCAGTTTCGTACAGATCGGGAGATATATGCCATTTGAAAAATTGACTTTCGAATAAACTTCAAAATTAAAAGTTCTTTATCCAGCAAACCCTTGGACTTACATTCACGTGACTCTGACATGACGATTATATATACGTTACCTGAAACTGAAATGAGTTATGTCACTCAGCTTCCTACAGATCTGGAGATATATGCCTTCGAAGAATAGAGTTTCGAATACCCCTGAAAAATTAAAAGTTCTCTATCCTCCAAAACCTTTTACCTACATTGACGTAACCCTGTCATGATGATATATACGTTACCTCAAACTGACATGAGCTGTGTTTCTCAGGTTCCTGCAGATCGAGAGTAATATGCCCTTGAAAAATTGACTGTCCAATAACCTTCAAACATTAAAAGTTTTCTATAATGAAAACCTTTGGAATTACATTGAGGTGATTCTGACATGATGATATATACATTACCTCCAAGTGACATGAGTTTTGTCTCTCAGATTAATACAGATCGAGAGATATTTGCCTTTGAATAATTGACTTTCGAATAATCTCTAAAAATTAAAATGTCTCTATCCTCCAAACCCATAGACATAGATTGACATGGCTCTGACATAACGATGACATATATGTTCCCTCAAAGTGACATAAGTTTTGTCTCTCAGATTAATACAGATCGGGAGATATTTGTCTTTTCATAAATTGACTGTCGAATAATCTCGAAAAGTTTAAATGTCTCTATCCTCCAAACCCTTGGACATAGATTGACATGACTCTGACATGACGATGACATATACGTTCCCTCAAAATTGCATATGGTTTGTCTCTCAGATTCCTACAGATCGGGAGATATTTGCCTTTTCAAAAATTGACATTTGAATAATCTCGAAAAATTCAAATATCTCTATCCTCCAAACCCTTGGACATACATTGACGTGACTATGACATGAAGTTGACATATACGTTCCCTCATAGTGACAAAAGTTTTGTCTCGCAGATTCCTACAGATCGGGAGATATTTGCCTTTTCAAAAATTGACTTTCGAAAAATCTCGAAAAATTAAAATGCCTCTACCCTCCAAGCCCTTGGACATACATTGACGTGACTCTGACATGAAGTTTACATATACGTTCCCTCAAAGTGACATAAGTTTTGTCTCTCAGATTCCTACAGATCGGGAGATATTTGCCTTTTCAAAAATTGACTTTCGAATAATCTCGGAAAATTTAAATATCTCTATCCTCCAAACATTTAGACATACATTGACGTGACTCTCACATGAAGTTGACATATACGTTCCCTCAAAGTGAAAGAAGTTTTGTCTCTCACATTCCTACAGATCGGGAGATATATGCCTTTTCACAAATTGACTTTCGAATAATCTCGAAAAATTAGAATGTCTCTATCCTCCAAACCCTTGGACATACATTGACGTGACTCAAACTTGAAGTTAACATATACTTTCCCTCAAAGTTACATAAGTTTTGACGCTCATATTCCTACAGATCGGGAGATATTTGCCTTTTAAAAAATTGACTTTAGAATAATATCTAAAAATTAAAATGTCTCTATCCTCCAAAACCTTGGACATAAATTGACGTGAATCTGACATGAAGTTGACATATACGTTCCCTCAAAGTGACATAAGTTTTGTCTCTCAGATTCCTACAGATCGGGAGATATTTGCCTTTTCAAAATTTGACTTTCGAATAATCTCGAAAAATTTAAATGTCTCTATCCTCCAAACCCTTGGACATACATTGACGTGACTCTCACATGAAGTTGACATATACGTTCCTTCAAAGTGACATAAGTTTTGTCTCTCAGATTCCTACAGATCGGGAGATATTTGCCTTTCAAAAATTGACTTTCGAATAATCTCGAAAAATTTAAATGTCTCTATCCTCTAAACCCTTGGACATACATTGACGTGACTCTGACATGAAGTTGACATATACAATCCCTCATAGTTACATAAGTTTTGTCTCGCAGATTCCTACAGATCGGGACATATTTGCCTTTTCAAAAATTGTCTTTCGAATAATCTCGAAAAATTGTAATGTCTCTATCCTTCCAAACCCTTGGACATACATTGACCAGACTCTGACATGAAGTTGACATATACGTTCCCTCAAAGTGACATAAGTGTTGTCTCTCAGATTCCTACAGATCGGGAGATATTTGACTTTTCAAAAATTGACTTTCGAATAATCTCGAAAAATTTAAATATCTCTATCCTCCAAACCCTTGGACATACATTGACGTGACTCTGATATGAAGTTGACATATACGTTCCCTCAAAGTGACATAAGTGTTGTCTCTCAGATTCCTACAGATCGGGAGATATTTGCCTTTTCAAAAATTGACTTTCGAATAATCTCGCAAAATTAAAATGCCTCTGTCCTCCAAACACTTCTACATACATTGACGTGAATCTGACATGAAGTTGACATATACATTCCCTCAAAGTGACATATTGTTTGTCTCTCAGTTTCCTACAGATCGGGAGATATTTGCCTTTTCAAAAATTGACTATCAAATAATCTCGAAAAATTAAAATATCTCTTTCCTCCAACCCCTAGGACATACATTGACGTGCCACTGACATGAAGTTGACATATACGTTCCCTCAAAGTGACATAAGTTTTGTCTCTCAGATTAATACAGATCGGGAGATATTTGCCTTTTCAAAAATTGACTTTCGAATAAAATCGAAAAATTAAAATATATCTATCCTCCAAACCCTTGGACATACATTGACGTGCCACTGACATGAAGTTGACATATACGTTCCCTCAAAGTGACATAAGTTTTGTCTCTCAGATTCCTACAGATCGGGAGATATTTGCCTTTTGAAAAATTGACTTTCGAATAATCTCGAAAAATTAAAATGTCTCTATTCTCCAAACCCTTGGACATACATTGACGTGACTCTGACATGAAGTTGACATATACGTTCCCTCAAAGTGACATAAGTGTTGTCTCTCAGATTCCTTCAGATCGGGAGATAATTGAATTTTCAAAAATTGACTTTCCAATAATCTCGCAAAATTTAAATGCCTCAGTCCTCCAAACCCTTGGACATACATTGACGTGACTCTGACATGAAGTTTACATATACATTCCCTCAAAGTGACATAAGTTTTGTCTCTCAGATTCCTACAGATCGGGAGATATTTGCCTTTTGAAAAATTGACTTTAGAATAATTTCGAAAAATTAAAATGTCTCTATCCTCCAAACCCTTGGACATACATTGACGTGACTCTGACATGAAGTTGACATATACGTTACCTCAAAGTGACATAAGTTTTGCCTCTCAAATTCCTACAGATCGGGAGATATTTGCCTTTTACAAAAATTGACTTTCGAATAATCTCGAAAAATTTAAATCTCTATTCTCCAAACCCTTGGACATACATTGACGTGACTCTGACATGAAGTTGACATATACGTTCCCTCAAAGTGACATAAGGTTTGTCTTTCAGATTCCTACAGATCGGAGGATATTTGCCTTTTCATAAATTGACTTTCGAATAATCTCGAAAAATTTAAATGTCTCTATCCTCCAAACCCTTGGACATACATTGACGTGACTCTGACATGAAGTTGACATATACGTTCCCTCAAAGTGACATAAGTGTTGTCTCTCAGATTCCTACAGATCGGGAGATATTTGCTTTTTCAAAAATTGACTTTCAAATAATCTCGAAAAATTAAAATATCTCTATCCTCCAAACCCTTGGACATACATTGACGTGACTCTGACATGAAGTTTACATATACGTTCCCTCAAAGTGACATAAGGTTTGTCTTTCAGATTCCTACAGATCGGAGGATATTTGCCTTTTCATAAATTGACTTTCGAATAATCTCGAAAAATTAAAATGCCTCTATCCTCCAAACCCCTGGGACATACTTTGACGTGAATCTGACATGAAGTTGACATATACGTTCCCTCAAATTACATAAGTTTTGTCTCTCAGATTCCAACAGATCGGGAGATATTTGCCTTTTCAAAAATTGACTTTCGAATAATCTCGAAAAATTAAAATGTCTCACTCCTTAAAACCCTTGGACATACATTGACGTGACTCTGACATGAAGTTGACATATACGTTCCCTCAAAGTGACATAAGGTTTGTCTCTCAGATTCCAACAGATCGGGAGATATTTGCCTTTTCAAAAATTGACTTTCGAATAATCTCGAAAAATTAAAATGTCTCACTCCTCCAAACCCTTGGACATACATTGACGTGACTCTGACATGAAGTTGACATATACGTTCCCTCAAAGTGACATAAGTGTTGTCTCTCAGATTCCTACAGATCGGGAGATATTTGCCTTTTCAAAAATTGACTTTCAAATAATCTCGAAAAATTAAAATATCTCTATCCTCCAAACCCTTGGACATACATTGACGTGCCTCTGACCTGAAGTTGACATATACGTTCCCTCAAAGTGACATAAGTTTTGTCTCTCAGATTCCCACAGATCGGGAGATATTTGCCTTTTCAAAAATTGACTTTCGAATAATCTCGAAAAATTAAAATGCCTCTATCCTCCAAACCCTTGGACATACTTTGACGTGGATCTGACATGAAGTTGACATATACGTTCCCTCAAAGTGACATAAGTTTTGTCTCTCAGATACCTACAGATCGGGAGATATTTGCCTTTTCAAAAATTGACTTTCGATAATCTCGAAAAATTAAAATATCTCTATCCTCCAAACCCTTTGACATACATTGACGTGACTCTGACATGAAGTTGACATATACGTTCCTTCAAAGTGACATAAGTTTTGTCTTTCAGATTCCTACAGATCGGGAGATATTTGCCTTTTCAAAAATTGACTTTCGAATAATCTCGAAAAATTAAAATTTCTCTATCCTCCAAACTCTTGGACATACATTGACGTGACTCTGACATGAAGTTGACATATACGTTCCCTCAAAGTGACATAAGTTTTGTCTCTCAGATTCCTACAGATCGGAAGATATTTGCTTCTTAAAAAATTGACTTTCGAATAATCTCGAAAAATTAAAATATCTCTATCCTCCAAATCCTTGGACATACATTGACATGACTCTGACATGAAGTTGACATATACGTTCCCTCAAAGTGACATAAGTGTTGTCTCTCAGATTCCTACAGATCGGGATATATTTGCCTTTTCAAAAATTGACTTTCGAATAATCTCGAAAAATTAAAATATATCTATCCTCCAAACCCTTGGACATACATTGACGTGACTCTGACATGAAGTTGACATATACGTTCCTTCAAAGTGACATAAGTTTTGTCTCTCAGATTCCAACAGATCGGGAGATATTTGCCTTTTCAAAAATTGACTTTCGAATAATCTCGAAAAATTAAAATGTCTCACTCCTCAAAACCCTTGGACATACATTGACGTGACTCTGACATGAAGTTGACATATACGTTCCCTCAAAGTGACATAAGTTTTGTCTCTCAGATTCCTACAGATCGGAGGATATTTGCCTTTTCAAAAATTGACTTTCGAATAATCTCGAAATATTAAAATATCTCTATCCTCCAAACCCTTGGACATACATTGACGTGACTCTGACATGAAGTTGACATAAACGTTCCCTCAAAGTGACATTAGTGTTGTCTCTTAGATTCCTACAGATCGGGATATATTTGCATTTTTAAAAATTGACTTTCGAATAATCTCAAAAAATTAAAATGCCTCTATCCTCCCTACCCTTGGACATACTTTGACGTGAATCTGACATGAAGTTGACATATACGTTCCCTCAAAGTGACATAAGTTTTGTATCTCAGATACCTACAGATCGGGAGTTATTTGAATTTTCAAAAATTGACTTTCGAATAATCTCGAAACATTTAAATGTCTCTATCCTCCAAACTCTTGGACATACATTGACGTGACTCTGACATGAAGTTGACATATACGTTCCTTCAAAGTGACATAAGTTTTGTCTCTCAGATTCCAACAGATCGGGAGATATTTGCCTTTTCAAAAATTGACTTTCGAATAATCTTGAAAAATTAAAATTTCTCTATCCTCCAAACTCTTGGACATACATTGACGTGACTCTGACATGAAGTTGACATATACGTTCCCTCAAAGTGACATAAGTGTTGTCTCTCAGATTCCGACAGATCGGGATATATTTGCCTTTTCAAAAATTGACTTTGGAATAATATCGAAAAATTAAAATGTGTTTATCCTCTAAACCCTTGGACATACATTGACGTGACTCTGACATGAAGTTGGCATATACGTTCCCTCAAAGTGACATAAGTTTTGTCTCTCAGATTCCTACAGATCGGGAGATATTTGCCTTTTCAGAAATTGACTTTCGAATAATCTCGAAAAATTAAAATGCCTCTATCCTCCAAAACCTTGGACATACTTTGACGTGAATCTGACATGAAGTTGACATATACGTTCCCTCAAAGTGACATAAGTTTTGTCTCTCAGATACCTACAGATCGGGAGATATTTGCCTTTTCAAAAATTGACTTTCGAATAATCACGAAAAATTAAAATATATCTATTCTCCAAACCCTTGGACATACATTGACGTGACTCTCACATGAAGTTGACATATACGTTCCTTCACAGTGACATAAGTTTTGTCTCTCAGATTCCTACAGATCGGGAGATATTTGCCTTTTCAAAAATTGACTTTCGAATAATCTCGAAAAATTAAAATGTCTCACTCCTCCAAACCCTTGGACATACATTGACGTGACTCTGACATGAAGTTGACATATACGTTCTCTCAAAGTGACATAAGTTTTGTCTCTCAGATTCCAACAGATCGGGAGATATTTGCCTTTTCATAAATTGACTTTCGAATAATCTCGAAAAATTATATGTCTCTATCCTCCAAACCCTTGGACATACATTGACGTGACTCTGACATGAAGTTGACATATACGTTCCCTCAAAGTGACATAAGTGTTGTCTCTCAGATTCCTACAGATCGGGAGATTTTTGCCTTTTCAAAAATTGACTTTCGAATAATCTCAAAAATTAAAATGCCTCTGTCCTCCAAACACTTGGACATACATTGACGTGAATCTGACATGAAGTTGACATATACGTTCCCTCAAAGTGACATATTGTTTGCCTCTCAGTTTCCTACAGATCGGGAGATATTTGCCTTTTCAATAATTGACTGTCAAATAATCTCGAAAAATTAAAATATATCTTTCCTCCAACCCCTTGGACATACATTGACGCGACTTTGACATGAAGTTGACATATACGTTCCCTCAAAGTGACATAAGTTTTGTCTCTCAGATTCCTACAGATCGGGAGATATTTGAATTTTCAAAAATTGACTTTCGAATAATCTCGAAAAATGAAAATATCTCTATCCTCCAAACCTTGGGACATACATTGACGTGACTCTGACATGAAGTTGACATATACGTTCCCTCAAAGTGACATAAGTGTTGTCTCTCAGATTCCTTCAGATCGGGAGATAATTGAATTTTCAAAAATTGACTTTCCAATAATCTCGCAAAATTAAAATGCCTCAGTCCTCCAAACCCTTGGACATACATTGACGTGACTCTGACATGAAGTTGACATATACATTCCCTCAAAGTGACATAAGTTTTGTCTCTCAGATTCCTACAGATCGGGAGATATTTGCCTTTTGAATAATTGACTTTAGAATAATTTCGAAAAATTAAAATGTCTCTATCCTCCAAACCCTTCGACATACATTGACGTGACTCTGACATGAAGTTGACATATACGTTACCTCAAAGTGACTCAAGTTTTGCCTCTCAAATTCCTACAGATCGGGAGATATTTGCCTTTTACAAAAATTGACTTTCGAATAATCTCGAAAAATTTAAATCTCTATTCTCCAAACCCTTGGACATACATTGACGTGACTCTGACATGAAGTTGACATATACGTTCCCTCAAAGTGACATAAGGTTTGTCTTTCAGATACCTACAGATCGGAGGATATTTGCCTTTTCATAAATTGACTTTCGAATAATCTCGAAAAATTAAAATGTCTCTATTCTCCAAACCCTTGGACATACATTGACGTGACTCTGACATGAAGTTGACATATACGTTCCCTCAAAGTGACATAAGTGTTGTCTCTCAGATTCCTTCAGATCGGGAGATAATTGAATTTTCAAAAATTGACTTTCCAATAATCTCGCAAAATTAAAATGCCTCAGTCCTCCAAACCCTTGGACATACATTGACGTGACTCTGACATGAAGTTGACATATACATTCCCTCAAAGTGACATAAGTTTTGTCTCTCAGATTCCTACAGATCGGGAGATATTTGCCTTTTGAAAAATTGACTTTAGAATAATTTCGAAAAATTAAAATGTCTCTATCCTCCAAACCCTTGGACATACATTGACGTGACTCTGACATGAAGTTGACATATACGTTACCTCAAAGTGACATAAGTTTTGCCTCTCAAATTCCTACAGATCGGGAGATATTTGCCTTTTACAAAAATTGACTTTCGAATAATCTCGAAAAATTTAAATCTCTATTCTCCAAACCCTTGGACATACATTGACGTGACTCTGACATGAAGTTGACATATACGTTCCCTCAAAGTGACATAAGGTTTGTCTTTCAGATTCCTACAGATCGGAGGATATTTGCCTTTTCATAAATTGACTTTCGAATAATCTCGAAAAATTTAAATGTCTCTATCCTCCAAACCCTTGGACATACATTGACGTGACTCTGACATGAAGTTGACATATACGTTCCCTCAAAGTGACATAAGTGTTGTCTCTCAGATTCCTACAGATCGGGAGATATTTGCCTTTTCAAAAATTGACTTTCAAATAATCTCGAAAAATTAAAATATCTCTATCCTCCAAACCCTTGGACATACATTGACATGCCTCTGACCTGAAGTTGACATATACGTTACCTCAAAGTGACATAAGTTTTGTCTCTCAGATTCCTACAGATCGGGAGATATTTGCCTTTTCAAAAATTGACTTTCGAATAATCTCGAAAAATTAAAATATCTCTATCCTCCAAACCCTTGGACATACATTGACGTGACTCTGACATGAAGTTTACATATACGTTCCCTCAAAGTGACATAAGGTTTGTCTTTCAGATTCCTACAGATCGGAGGATATTTGCCTTTTCATAAATTGACTTTCGAATAATCTCGAAAAATTTAAATGTCTCTATCCTCCAAACCCTTGGACATACATTGACGTGACTCTGACATGAAGTTGACATATACGTTCCCTCAAAGTGACATAAGTGTTGTCTCTCAGATTCCTACAGATCGGGAGATATTTGCCTTTTCAAAAATTGACTTTCAAATAATCTCGAAAAATTAAAATATCTCTATCCTCCAAACCCTTGGACATACATTGACGTGCCTCTGACCTGAAGTTGACATATACGTTCCCTCAAAGTGACATAAGTTTTGTCTCTCAGATTCCCACAGATCGGGAGATATTTGCCTTTTCAAAAATTGACTTTCGAATAATCTCGAAAAATTAAAATGCCTCTATCCTCCAAACCCTTGGACATACTTTGACGTGAATCTGACATGAAGTTGACATATACGTTCCCTCAAAGTGACATAAGTTTTGTCTCTCAGATACCTACAGATCGGGAGATATTTGCCTTTTCAAAAATTGACTTTCGAATAATCTCGAAAAATTAAAATATCTCTATCCTCCAAACCCTTGGACATACATTGACGTGACTCTGACATGAAGTTGACATATACGTTCCTTCACAGTGACATAAGTTTTGTCTTTCAGATTCCTACAGATCGGGAGATATTTGCCTTTTCAAAAATTGACTTTCGAATAATCTCGAAAAATTAAAATTTCTCTATCCTCCAAACTCTTGGACATACATTGACGTGACTCTGACATGAAGTTGACATATACGTTCCCTAAAAGTGACATAAGTTTTGTCTCTCAGATTCCTACAGATCGGAAGATATTTGCTTCTTAAAAAATTGACTTTCGAATAATCTCGAAAAATTAAAATATCTCTATCCTCCAAATCCTTGGACATACATTGACATGACTCTGACATGAAGTTGACATATACGTTCCCTCAAAGTGACATAAGTGTTGTCTCTCAGATTCCTACAGATCGGGATATATTTGCCTTTTCAAAAATTGACTTTCGAATAATCTCGAAAAATTAAAATATATCTATCCTCCAAACCCTTGGACATACATTGACGTGACTCTGACATGAAGTTTACATATACGTTCCTTCAAAGTGACATAAGTTTTGTCTCTCAGATTCCAACAGATCGGGAGATATTTGCCTTTTCAAAAATTGACTTTCGAATAATCTCGAAAAATTAAAATGTCTCACTCCTATAAAACCCTTGGACATACATTGACGTGACTCTGACATGAAGTTGACATATACGTTCCCTCAAAGTGACATAAGTTTTGTCTCTCAGATTCCTACAGATCGGAGGATATTTGCCTTTTCAAAAATTGACTTTCGAATAATCTCGAAATATTAAAATATATCTATCCTCCAAACCCTTGGACATGCATTGACGTGACTCTGACATGAAGTTGACATATACGTTCCCTCAAAGTGACATTAGTGTTGTCTCTTAGATTCCTACAGATCGGGATATATTTGCCTTTTTTAAAAATTGACTTTCGAATAATCTCAAAAAATTAAAATGCCTCTATCCTCCCTACCCTTGGACATACTTTGACGTGAATCTGACATGAAGTTGACATATACGTTCCCTCAAAGTGACATAAGTTTTGTATCTCAGATACCTACAGATCGGGAGTTATTTGAATTTTCAAAAATTGACTTTCGAATAATCTCGAAACATTTAAATGTCTCTATCCTCCAAACTCTTGGACATACATTGACGTGACTCTGACATGAAGTTGACATATACGTTCCCTCAAAGTGACATAAGTTTTGTCTCTCAGATTCCAACAGATCGGGAGATATTTGCCTTTTCAAAAATTGACTTTCGAATAATCTTGAAAAATTAAAATTTCTCTATCCTCCAAACTCTTGGACATACATTGACGTGACTCTGACATGAAGTTGACATATACGTTCCCTCAAAGTGACATAAGTGTTGTCTCTCAGATTCCGACAGATCGGGATATATTTGCCTTTTCAAAAATTGACTTTGGAATAATATCGAAAAATTAAAATGTGTTTATCCTCTAAACCCTTGGACATACATTGACGTGACTCTGACATGAAGTTGGCATATACGTTCCCTCAAAGTGACATAAGTTTTGTCTCTCAGATTCCTACAGATCGGGAGATATTTGCCTTTTCAGAAATTGACTTTCGAATAATCTCGAAAAATTAAAATGCCTCTATCCTCCAAAACCTTGGACATACTTTGACGTGAATCTGACATGAAGTTGACATATACGTTCCCTCAAAGTGACATAAGTTTTGTCTCTCAGATACCTACAGATCGGGAGATATTTGCCTTTTCAAAAATTGACTTTCGAATAATCTCGAAAAATTAAAATATATCTATTCTCCAAACCCTTGGACATACATTGACGTGACTTTCACATGAAGTTGACATATACGTTCCTTCAAAGTGACATAAGTTTTGTCTCTCAGATTCCTACAGATCGGGAGATATTTGCCTTTTCAAAAATTGACTTTCGAATAATCTCGAAAAATTAAAATGTCTCACTCCTCCAAACCCTTGGACATACATTGACGTGACTCTGACATGAAGTTGACATATACGTTCTCTCAAAGTGACATAAGTTTTGTCTCTCAGATTCCTACAGATCGGGAGATATTTGCCTTTTCAAAAATTGACTTTGGAATAATATCGAAAAATTAAAATGTGTTTATCCTCTAAACCCTTGGACATACATTGACGTGACTCTGACATGAAGTTGGCATATACGTTCCCTCAAAGTGACATAAGTTTTGTCTCTCAGATTCCTACAGATCGGGAGATATTTGCCTTTTCAGAAATTGACTTTCGAATAATCTCGAAAAATTAAAATGCCTCTATCCTCCAAAACCTTGGACATACTTTGACGTGAATCTGACATGAAGTTGACATATACGTTCCCTCAAAGTGACATAAGTTTTGTCTCTCAGATACCTACAGATCGGGAGATATTTGCCTTTTCAAAAATTGACTTTCGAATAATCTCGAAAAATTAAAATATATCTATTCTCCAAACCCTTGGACATACATTGACGTGACTCTCACATGAAGTTGACATATACGTTCCTTCAAAGTGACATAAGTTTTGTCTCTCAGATTCCTACAGATCGGGAGATATTTGCCTTTTCAAAAATTGACTTTCGAATAATCTCGAAAAATTAAAATGTCTCACTCCTCCAAACCCTTGGACATACATTGACGTGACTCTGACATGAAGTTGACATATACGTTCTCTCAAAGTGACATAAGTTTTGTCTCTCAGATTCCTACAGATCGGGAGATATTTGCCTTTTCATAAATTGACTTTCGAATAATCTCGAAAAATTATATGTCTCTATCCTCCAAACCCTTGGACATACATTGACGTGACTCTGACATGAAGTTGACATATACGTTCCCTCAAAGTGACATAAGTGTTGTCTCTCAGATTCCTACAGATCGGGAGATTTTAGCCTTTTCAAAAATTGACTTTCGAATAATCTCACAAAATTAAAATGCCTCTGTCCTCCAAACACTTGGACATACATTGACGTGAATCTGACATGAAGTTGACATATACGTTCCCTCAAAGTGACATATTGTTTGCCTCTCAGTTTCCTACAGATCGGGAGATATTTGCCTTTTCAATAATTGACTGTCAAATAATCTCGAAAAATTAAAATATATCTTTCCTCCAACCCCTTGGACATACATTGACGTGACTTTGACATGAAGTTGACATATACGTTCCCTCAAAGTGACATAAGTTTTGTCTCTCAGATTCCTACAGATCGGGAGATATTTGAATTTTCAAAAATTGACTTTCGAATAATCTCGAAAAATGAAAATATCTCTATCCACCAAACCTTGGGACATACATTGACGTGACTCTGACATGAAGTTGACATATACGTTCCCTCAAAGTGACATAAGTGTTGTCTCTCAGATTCCTTCAGATCGGGAGATAATTGAATTTTCAAAAATTGACTTTCCAATAATCTCGCAAAATTAAAATGCCTCACTCCTCCAAACCCTTTGACATACATTGACGTGACTCTGACATGAAGTTGACATATACATTCCCTCAAAGTGACATAAGTTTTGTCTCTCAGATTCCTACAGATCGGGAGATATTTGCCTTTTGAAAAATTGTCTTTAGAATAATTTCGAAAAATTAAAATGTCTCTATCCTCCAAACCCTTCGACATACATTGACGTGACTCTGACATGAAGTTGACATATACGTTACCTCAAAGTGACATAAGTTTTGCCTCTCAAATTCCTACAGATCGGGAGATATTTGCCTTTTACAAAAATTGACTTTCGAATAATCTCGAAAAATTTAAATCTCTATTCTCCAAACCCTTGGACATACATTGACGTGACTCTGACATGAAGTTGACATATACGTTCCCTCAAAGTGACATAAGTGTTGTCTCTCAGATTCCTACAGATCGGAGGATATTTGCCTTTTCATAAATTGACTTTCGAATAATCTCGAAAAATTAAAATATCTCTATCCTCCAAACCCTTGGACATACATTGACGTGACTCTGACATGAAGTTGACATATACGTTCCCTCAAAGTGACATTAGTGTTGTCTCTCAGATTCCTACAGATCGGGATATATTTGCCTTTTCAAAAATTGACTTTCGAATAATCTCAAAAAATTAAAATGCCTCTATCCTCCAAACCCTTGGACATACTTTGACGTGAATCTGACATGAAGTTGACATATAAGTTCCTTCAAAGTGACATAAGTTTTGTCTTTCAGATTCCAACAGATCGGGAGATATTTGCCTTTTCAAAAATTGACTTTCGAATAATCTCGAAAAATTAAAATTTCTCTATCCTCCAAACCCTTGGACATACATTGACGTGACTCTGACATGAAGTTGACATATACGTTCCCTCAAAGTGACATAAGTTTTGTCTCTCAGATTCCTACAGATCGGAAGATATTTGCTTCTTAAAAAATTCACTTTCGAATAATCTCGAAAAATTAAAATATCTCTATCCTCCAAACCCTTGGACATACATTGACGTGACTCTGACATGAAGTTGACATATACGTTCCCTCAAAGTGACATAAGTGTTGTCTCTCAGATTCCTACAGATCGGGAGATATTTGCCTTTTCAAAAATTGACTTTCGAATAATCTCGCAAAATTAAAATGCCTCTTTCCTCCAAACACTTGGACATACATTGACGTGAATCTGACATGAAGTTGACATATACGTTCCCTCAAAGTGACATATTGTTTGCCTCTCAGTTTCCTACAGATCGGGTGATATTTGCCTTTTCAATAATTGACTATCAAATAATCTCGAAAAATTAAAATATCTCTTTCCTCCAACCCCTTGGACATACATTGACGTGACTTTGACATGAAGTTGACATATACGTTCCCTCAAAGTGACATAAGTTTTGTCTCTCAGATTCCTACAGATCGGGAGATATTTGAATTTTCAAAAATTGACTTTCGAATAATCTCGAAAAATGAAAATATCTCTATCCTCCAAACCTTGGGACATACATTGACGTGACTCTGACATGAAGTTGACATATACGTTCCCTCAAAGTGACATAAGTGTTGTCTCTCAGATTCCTTCAGATCGGGAGATAATTGAATTTTCAAAAATTGACTTTCCAATAATCTCGCAAAATTAAAATGCCTCAGTCCTCCAAACCCTTGGACATACATTGACGTGACTCTGACATGAAGTTGACATATACATTCCCTCAAAGTGACATAAGTTTTGTCTTTCAGATTCCTACAGATCGGGAGATATTTGCCTTTTGAAAAATTGACTTTAGAATAATTTCGAAAAATTAAAATGTCTCTATCCTCAAAACCCTTCGACATACATTGACGTGACTCTGACATGAAGTTGACATATACGTTACCTCAAAGTGACATAAGTTTTGCCTCTCAAATTCCTACAGATCGGGAGATATTTGCCTTTTACAAAAATTGACTTTCGAATAATCTCGAAAAATTTAAATCTCTATTCTCCAAACCCTTGGACATACATTGACGTGACTCTGACATGAAGTTGACATATACGTTCCCTCAAAGTGACATAAGTGTTGTCTCTCAGATTCCTACAGATCGGGAGATATTTGCCTTTTCAAAAATTGACTTTCAAATAATCTCGAAAAATTAAAATATCTCTATCCTCCAAACCCTTGGACATACATTGACGTGCCTCTGACCTGAAGTTGACATATACGTTACCTCAAAGTGACATAAGTTTTGTCTCTCAGATTCCTACAGATCGGGAGATATTTGCCTTTACAAAAATTGACTTTCGAATAATCTCGAAAAATTAAAATATCTCTATCCTCCAAACCCTTGGACATACATTGACTTGACTCTGACATGAAGTTGACATATACGTTACCTCAAAGTGACATTAGTGTTGTCTCTCAGATTCCTACAGATCGGGATATATTTGCCTTTTCAAAAATTGACTTTCGAATAATCTCAAGAAATTAAAATGCCTCTATCCTCCAAACCCTTGGACATACTTTGACGTGAATCTGACATGAAGTTGACATATACGTTCCCTCAAAGTGACATAAGTTTTGTCTCTCAGATTCCAACAGATCGGGAGATATTTGCCTTTTCAAAAATTGACTTTCGAATAATCTTGAAAAATTAAAATTTCTCTATCCTCCAAACTCTTGGACATACATTGACGTGACTCTGACATGAAGTTGACATATACGTTCCCTCAAAGTGACATAAGTGTTGTCTCTCAGATTCCGACAGATCGGGATATATTTGCCTTTTCAAAAATTGACTTTGGAATAATATCGAAAAATTAAAATGTGTTTATCCTCTAAACCCTTGGACATACATTGACGTGACTCTGACATGAAGTTGGCATATACGTTCCCTCAAAGTGACATAAGTTTTGTCTCTCAGATTCCTACAGATCGGGAGATATTTGCCTTTTCAGAAATTGACTTTCGAATAATCTCGAAAAATTAAAATGCCTCTATCCTCCAAAACCTTGGACATACTTTTACGTGAATCTGACATGAAGTTGACATATACGTTCCCTCAAAGTGACATAAGTTTTGTCTCTCAGATACCTACAGATCGGGAGATATTTGCCTTTTCAAAAATTGACTTTCGAATAATCTCGAAAAATTAAAATATATCTATTCTCCAAACCCTTGGACATACATTGACGTGACTCTCACATGAAGTTGACATATACGTTCCTTCAAAGTGACATAAGTTTTGTCTCTCAGATTCCTACAGATCGGGAGATATTTGCCTTTTCAAAAATTGACTTTCGAATAATCTCGAAAAATTAAAATGTCTCACTCCTCCAAACCCTTGGACATACATTGACGTGACTCTGACATGAAGTTGACATATACGTTCTCTCAAAGTGACATTAGTTTTGTCACTCAGATTCCTACAGATCGGGAGATATTTGCCTTTTCATAAATTGACTTTCGAATAATCTCGAAAAATTATATGTCTCTATCCTCCAAACCCTTGGACATACATTGACGTGACTCTGACATGAAGTTGACATATACGTTCCCTCAAAGTGACATAAGTGTTGTCTCTCAGATTCCTACAGATCGGGAGATTTTTGCCTTTTCAAAAATTGACTTTCGAATAATCTCACAAAATTAAAATGCCTCTGTCCTCCAAACACTTGGACATACATTGACGTGAATCTGACATGAAGTTGACATATACGTTCCCTCAAAGTGACATATTGTTTGCCTCTCAGTTTCTTACAGATCGGGAGATATTTGCCTTTTCAATAATTGACTGTCAAATAATCTCGAAAAATTAAAATATATCTTTCCTCCAACCCCTTGGACATACATTGACGTGACTTTGACATGAAGTTGACATATACGTTCCCTCAAAGTGACATAAGTTTTGTCTCTCAGATTCCTACAGATCGGGAGATATTTGAATTTTCAAAAATTGACTTTCGAATAATCTCGAAAAATGAAAATATCTCTATCCACCAAACCTTGGGACATACATTGACGTGACTCTGACATGAAGTTGACATATACGTTCCCTCAAAGTGACATAAGTGTTGTCTCTCAGATTCCTTCAGATCGGGAGATAATTGAATTTTCAAAAATTGACTTTCCAATAATCTCGCAAAATTAAAATGCCTCAGTCCTCCAAACCCTTTGACATACATTGACGTGACTCTGACATGAAGTTGACATATACATTCCCTCAAAGTGACATAAGTTTTGTCTCTCAGATTCCTACAGATCGGGAGATATTTGCCTTTTGAAAAATTGACTTTAGAATAATTTCGAAAAATTAAAATGTCTCTATCCTCCAAACCCTTCGACATACATTGACGTGACTCTGACATGAAGTTGACATATACGTTACCTCAAAGTGACATAAGTTTTGCCTCTCAAATTCCTACAGATCGGGAGATATTTGCCTTTTACAAAAATTGACTTTCGAATAATCTCGAAAAATTTAAATCTCTATTCTCCAAACCCTTGGACATACATTGACGTGACTCTGACATGAAGTTGACATATACGTTCCCTCAAAGTGACATAAGTGTTGTCTCTCAGATTCTTACAGATCGGAGGATATTTGCCTTTTCATAAATTGACTTTCGAATAATCTCGAAAAATTAAAATATCTCTATCCTCCAAACCCTTGGACATACATTGACGTGACTCTGACATGAAGTTGACATATACGTTCCCTCAAAGTGACATTAGTGTTGTCTCTCAGATTCCTACAGATCGGGATATATTTGCCTTTTCAAAAATTGACTTTCGAATAATCTCAAAAAATTAAAATGCCTCTATCCTCCAAACCCTTGGACATACTTTGACGTGAATCTGACATGAAGTTGACATATACGTTCCTTCAAAGTGACATAAGTTTTGTCTTTCAGATTCCAACAGATCGGGAGATATTTGCCTTTTCAAAAATTGACTTTCGAATAATCTCGAAAAATTAAAATTTCTCTATCCTCCAAACCCTTGGACATACATTGACGTGACTCTGACATGAAGTTGACATATACGTTCCCTCAAAGTGACATAAGTTTTGTCTCTCAGATTCCTACAGATCGGAAGATATTTGCTTCTTAAAAAATTCACTTTCGAATAATCTCGAAAAATTAAAATATCTCTATCCTCCAAACACTTGGACATACATTGACGTGACTCTGACATGAAGTTGACATATACGTTCCCTCAAAGTGACATAAGTGTTGTCTCTCAGATTCCTACAGATCGGGAGATATTTGCCTTTTCAAAAATTGACTTTCGAATAATCTCGCAAAATTAAAATGCCTCTTTCCTCCAAACACTTGGACATACATTGACGTGAATCTGACATGAAGTTGACATATACGTTCCCTCAAAGTGACATATTGTTTGCCTCTCAGTTTCCTACAGATCGGGAGATATTTGCCTTTTCAATAATTGACTATCAAATAATCTCGAAAAATTAAAATATCTCTTTCCTCCAACCCCTTGGACATACATTGACGTGACTTTGACATGAAGTTGACATATACGTTCCCTCAAAGTGACATAAGTTTTGTCTCTCAGATTCCTACAGATCGGGAGATATTTGAATTTTCAAAAATTGACTTTCGAATAATCTCGAAAAATGAAAATATCTCTATCCTCCAAACCTTGGGACATACATTGACGTGACTCTGACATGAAGTTGACATATACGTTCCCTCAAAGTGACATAAGTGTTGTCTCTCAGATTCCTTCAGATCGGGAGATAATTGAATTTTCAAAAATTGACTTTCCAATAATCTCGCAAAATTAAAATGCCTCAGTCCTCCAAACCCTTGGACATACATTGACGTGACTCTGACATGAAGTTGACATATACATTCCCTCAAAGTGACATAAGTTTTGTATCTCAGATTCCTACAGATCGGGAGATATTTGCCTTTTGAAAAATTGACTTTAGAATAATTTCGAAAAATTAAAATGTCTCTATCCTCAAAACCCTTCGACATACATTGACGTGACTCTGACATGAAGTTGACATATACGTTACCTCAAAGTGACATAAGTTTTGCCTCTCAAATTCCTACAGATCGGGAGATATTTGCCTTTTACAAAAATTGACTTTCGAATAATCTCGAAAAATTTAAATCTCTATTCTCCAAACCCTTGGACATACATTGACGTGACTCTGACATGAAGTTGACATATACGTTCCCTCAAAGTGACATAAGTGTTGTCTCTCAGATTCCTACAGATCGGGAGATATTTGCCTTTTCAAAAATTGACTTTCAAATAATCTCGAAAAATTAAAATATCTCTATCCTCCAAACCCTTGGACATACATTGACGTCCCTCTGACCTGAAGTTGACATATACGTTACCTCAAAGTGACATAAGTTTTGTCTCTCAGATTCCTACAGATCGGGAGATATTTGCCTTTACAAAAATTGACTTTCGAATAATCTCGAAAAATTAAAATATCTCTATCCTCCAAACCCTTGGACATACATTGACTTGACTCTGACATGAAGTTGACATATACGTTCCCTCAAAGTGACATTAGTGTTGTCTCTCAGATTCCTACAGATCGGGATATATTTGCCTTTTCAAAAATTGACTTTCGAATAATCTCAAGAAATTAAAATGCCTCTATCCTCCAAATCCTTGGACATACTTTGACGTGAATCTGACATGAAGTTGACATATACGTTCCCTCAAAGTGACATAAGTTTTGTCTCTCAGATACCTACAGATCGGGAGATATTTGCCCTTTCAAAAATTGACTTTCGAATAATCTCGAAAAATTAAAATATCTCTATCCTCCAAACCCTTGGACATACATTAACGTGACTCTGACATGAAGTTGACATATACGTTCCCTCAAAGTGACATAAGTTTTGTCTCTCAGATTCCTACAGATCGGAAGATATTTGCTTCTTAAAAAATTGACTTTCGAATAATCTCGAAAAATTAAAATATCTCTATCCTCCAAACCCTTGGACATACATTGACGTGACTCTGACATGAAGTTGACATATACGTTCCCTCAAAGTGACATAAGTGTTGTCTCTCAGATTCCTACAGATCGGGATATATTTGCCTTTTCAAAAATTGACTTTCGAATAATCTCGAAAAATTAAAATATATCTATCCTCCAAACCCTTGGACATACATTGACGTGACTCTGACATGAAGTTGACATATACGTTCCTTCAAAGTGACATAAGTTTTGTCTCTCAGATTCCAACAGATCGGGAGATATTTGCCTTTTCAAAAATTGACTTTCGAATAATCTCGAAAAATTAAAATGTCTCACTCCTCCAAACCCTTGGACATACATTGACGTGACTATGACATGAAGTTGACATATACGTTCCCTCAAAGTGACATAAGTTTTGTCTCTCAGATTCCTACAGATCGGGAGATATTTGCCTTTTCATAAATTGACTTTCGAATAATCTCGAAAAATTTAAATGTCTCTATCCTCCAAACCCTTGGACATACATTGACGTGACTCTGACATGAAGTTGACATATACGTTCCCTCAAAGTGACATAAGTGTTGTCTCTCAGATTCCTACAGATCGGGAGATTTTTGCCTTTTCAAAAATTGACTTTCGAATAATCTCGCAAAATTAAAATGCCTCTGTCCTCCAAACACTTGGACATACATTGACGTGAATCTGACATGAAGTTGACATATACGTTCCCTCAAAGTGACATATTGTTTGCCTCTCAGTTTCCTACAGATCGGGAGATATTTGCCTTTTCAATAATTGACTATCAAATAATCTCGAAAAATTAAAATATCTCTTTCCTCCAACCCCTTGGACATACATTGACGTGACTTTGACATGAAGTTGACATATACGTTCCCTCAAAGTGACATAAGTTTTGTCTCTCAGATTCCTACAGATCGGGAGATATTTGAATTTTCAAAAATTGACTTTCGAATAATCTCGAAAAATTAAAATATCTTTATCCTCCAAACCTTTGGACATACATTGACGTGACTCTGACATGAAGTTGACATATACGTTCCCTCAAAGAGACATAAGTGTTGTCTCTCAGATTCCTTCAGATCGGGAGATAATTGAATTTTCAAAAATTGACTTTCCAATAATCTCGCAAAATTAAAATGCCTCAGTCCTCCAAACCCTTGGACATACTTTTACGTGAATCTGACATGAAGTTGACATATACGTTCCCTCAAAGTGACATAAGTTTTGTCTCTCAGATACCTACAGATCGGGAGATATTTGCCTTTTCAAAAATTGACTTTCGAATAATCTCGAAAAATTAAAATATATCTATTCTCCAAACCCTTGGACATACATTGACGTGACTCTCACATGAAGTTGACATATACGTTCCTTCAAAGTGACATAAGTTTTGTCTCTCAGATTCCTACAGATCGGGAGATATTTGCCTTTTCAAAAATTGACTTTCGAATAATCTCGAAAAATTAAAATGTCTCACTCCTCCAAACCCTTGGACATACATTGACGTGACTCTGACATGAAGTTGACATATACGTTCTCTCAAAGTGACATTAGTTTTGTCACTCAGATTCCTACAGATCGGGAGATATTTGCCTTTTCATAAATTGACTTTCGAATAATCTCGAAAAATTATATGTCTCTATCCTCCAAACCCTTGGACATACATTGACGTGACTCTGACATGAAGTTGACATATACGTTCCCTCAAAGTGACATAAGTGTTGTCTCTCAGATTCCTACAGATCGGGAGATTTTTGCCTTTTCAAAAATTGACTTTCGAATAATCTCACAAAATTAAAATGCCTCTGTCCTCCAAACACTTGGACATACATTGACGTGAATCTGACATGAAGTTGACATATACGTTCCCTCAAAGTGACATATTGTTTGCCTCTCAGTTTCTTACAGATCGGGAGATATTTGCCTTTTCAATAATTGACTGTCAAATAATCTCGAAAAATTAAAATATATCTTTCCTCCAACCCCTTGGACATACATTGACGTGACTTTGACATGAAGTTGACATATACGTTCCCTCAAAGTGACATAAGTTTTGTCTCTCAGATTCCTACAGATCGGGAGATATTTGAATTTTCAAAAATTGACTTTCGAATAATCTCGAAAAATGAAAATATCTCTATCCACCAAACCTTGGGACATACATTGACGTGACTCTGACATGAAGTTGACATATACGTTCCCTCAAAGTGACATAAGTGTTGTCTCTCAGATTCCTTCAGATCGGGAGATAATTGAATTTTCAAAAATTGACTTTCCAATAATCTCGCAAAATTAAAATGCCTCAGTCCTCCAAACCCTTTGACATACATTGACGTGACTCTGACATGAAGTTGACATATACATTCCCTCAAAGTGACATAAGTTTTGTCTCTCAGATTCCTACAGATCGGGAGATATTTGCCTTTTGAAAAATTGACTTTAGAATAATTTCGAAAAATTAAAATGTCTCTATCCTCCAAACCCTTCGACATACATTGACGTGACTCTGACATGAAGTTGACATATACGTTACCTCAAAGTGACATAAGTTTTGCCTCTCAAATTCCTACAGATCGGGAGATATTTGCCTTTTACAAAAATTGACTTTCGAATAATCTCGAAAAATTTAAATCTCTATTCTCCAAACCCTTGGACATACATTGACGTGACTCTGACATGAAGTTGACATATACGTTCCCTCAAAGTGACATAAGTGTTGTCTCTCAGATTCTTACAGATCGGAGGATATTTGCCTTTTCATAAATTGACTTTCGAATAATCTCGAAAAATTAAAATATCTCTATCCTCCAAACCCTTGGACATACATTGACGTGACTCTGACATGAAGTTGACATATACGTTCCCTCAAAGTGACATTAGTGTTGTCTCTCAGATTCCTACAGATCGGGATATATTTGCCTTTTCAAAAATTGACTTTCGAATAATCTCAAAAAATTAAAATGCCTCTATCCTCCAAACCCTTGGACATACTTTGACGTGAATCTGACATGAAGTTGACATATACGTTCCTTCAAAGTGACATAAGTTTTGTCTTTCAGATTCCAACAGATCGGGAGATATTTGCCTTTTCAAAAATTGACTTTCGAATAATCTCGAAAAATTAAAATTTCTCTATCCTCCAAACCCTTGGACATACATTGACGTGACTCTGACATGAAGTTGACATATACGTTCCCTCAAAGTGACATAAGTTTTGTCTCTCAGATTCCTACAGATCGGAAGATATTTGCTTCTTAAAAAATTCACTTTCGAATAATCTCGAGAAATTAAAATATCTCTATCCTCCAAACACTTGGACATACATTGACGTGACTCTGACATGAAGTTGACATATACGTTCCCTCAAAGTGACATAAGTGTTGTCTCTCAGATTCCTACAGATCGGGAGATATTTGCCTTTTCAAAAATTGACTTTCGAATAATCTCGCAAAATTAAAATGCCTCTTTCCTCCAAACACTTGGACATACATTGACGTGAATCTGACATGAAGTTGACATATACGTTCCCTCAAAGTGACATATTGTTTGCCTCTCAGTTTCCTACAGATCGGGAGATATTTGCCTTTTCAATAATTGACTATCAAATAATCTCGAAAAATTAAAATATCTCTTTCCTCCAACCCCTTGGACATACATTGACGTGACTTTGACATGAAGTTGACATATACGTTCCCTCAAAGTGACATAAGTTTTGTCTCTCAGATTCCTACAGATCGGGAGATATTTGAATTTTCAAAAATTGACTTTCGAATAATCTCGAAAAATGAAAATATCTCTATCCTCCAAACCTTGGGACATACATTGACGTGACTCTGACATGAAGTTGACATATACGTTCCCTCAAAGTGACATAAGTGTTGTCTCTCAGATTCCTTCAGATCGGGAGATAATTGAATTTTCAAAAATTGACTTTCCAATAATCTCGCAAAATTAAAATGCCTCAGTCCTCCAAACCCTTGGACATACATTGACGTGACTCTGACATGAAGTTGACATATACATTCCCTCAAAGTGACATAAGTTTTGTATCTCAGATTCCTACAGATCGGGAGATATTTGCCTTTTGAAAAATTGACTTTAGAATAATTTCGAAAAATTAAAATGTCTCTATCCTCAAAACCCTTCGACATACATTGACGTGACTCTGACATGAAGTTGACATATACGTTACCTCAAAGTGACATAAGTTTTGCCTCTCAAATTCCTACAGATCGGGAGATATTTGCCTTTTACAAAAATTGACTTTCGAATAATCTCGAAAAATTTAAATCTCTATTCTCCAAACCCTTGGACATACATTGACGTGACTCTGACATGAAGTTGACATATACGTTCCCTCAAAGTGACATAAGTGTTGTCTCTCAGATTCCTACAGATCGGGAGATATTTGCCTTTTCAAAAATTGACTTTCAAATAATCTCGAAAAATTAAAATATCTCTATCCTCCAAACCCTTGGACATACATTGACGTCCCTCTGACCTGAAGTTGACATATACGTTACCTCAAAGTGACATAAGTTTTGTCTCTCAGATTCCTACAGATCGGGAGATATTTGCCTTTACAAAAATTGACTTTCGAATAATCTCGAAAAATTAAAATATCTCTATCCTCCAAACCCTTGGACATACATTGACTTGACTCTGACATGAAGTTGACATATACGTTCCCTCAAAGTGACATTAGTGTTGTCTCTCAGATTCCTACAGATCGGGATATATTTGCCTTTTCAAAAATTGACTTTCGAATAATCTCAAGAAATTAAAATGCCTCTATCCTCCAAATCCTTGGACATACTTTGACGTGAATCTGACATGAAGTTGACATATACGTTCCCTCAAAGTGACATAAGTTTTGTCTCTCAGATACCTACAGATCGGGAGATATTTGCCCTTTCAAAAATTGACTTTCGAATAATCTCGAAAAATTAAAATATCTCTATCCTCCAAACCCTTGGACATACATTAACGTGACTCTGACATGAAGTTGACATATACGTTCCCTCAAAGTGACATAAGTTTTGTCTCTCAGATTCCTACAGATCGGAAGATATTTGCTTCTTAAAAAATTGACTTTCGAATAATCTCGAAAAATTAAAATATCTCTATCCTCCAAACCCTTGGACATACATTGACGTGACTCTGACATGAAGTTGACATATACGTTCCCTCAAAGTGACATAAGTGTTGTCTCTCAGATTCCTACAGATCGGGATATATTTGCCTTTTCAAAAATTGACTTTCGAATAATCTCGAAAAATTAAAATATATCTATCCTCCAAACCCTTGGACATACATTGACGTGACTCTGACATGAAGTTGACATATACGTTCCTTCAAAGTGACATAAGTTTTGTCTCTCAGATTCCAACAGATCGGGAGATATTTGCCTTTTCAAAAATTGACTTTCGAATAATCTCGAAAAATTAAAATGTCTCACTCCTCCAAACCCTTGGACATACATTGACGTGACTATGACATGAAGTTGACATATACGTTCCCTCAAAGTGACATAAGTTTTGTCTCTCAGATTCCTACAGATCGGGAGATATTTGCCTTTTCATAAATTGACTTTCGAATAATCTCGAAAAATTTAAATGTCTCTATCCTCCAAACCCTTGGACATACATTGACGTGACTCTGACATGAAGTTGACATATACGTTCCCTCAAAGTGACATAAGTGTTGTCTCTCAGATTCCTACAGATCGGGAGATTTTTGCCTTTTCAAAAATTGACTTTCGAATAATCTCGCAAAATTAAAATGCCTCTGTCCTCCAAACACTTGGACATACATTGACGTGAATCTGACATGAAGTTGACATATACGTTCCCTCAAAGTGACATATTGTTTGCCTCTCAGTTTCCTACAGATCGGGAGATATTTGCCTTTTCAATAATTGACTATCAAATAATCTCGAAAAATTAAAATATCTCTTTCCTCCAACCCCTTGGACATACATTGACGTGACTTTGACATGAAGTTGACATATACGTTCCCTCAAAGTGACATAAGTTTTGTCTCTCAGATTCCTACAGATCGGGAGATATTTGAATTTTCAAAAATTGACTTTCGAATAATCTCGAAAAATTAAAATATCTTTATCCTCCAAACCTTTGGACATACATTGACGTGACTCTGACATGAAGTTGACATATACGTTCCCTCAAAGAGACATAAGTGTTGTCTCTCAGATTCCTTCAGATCGGGAGATAATTGAATTTTCAAAAATTGACTTTCCAATAATCTCGCAAAATTAAAATGCCTCAGTCCTCCAAACCCTTGGACATACATTGACGTGACTCTGACATGAAGTTGACATATACATTCCCTCAAAGTGACATAAGTTTTGTCTCTCAGATTCCAACAGATCGGGAGATATTTGCCTTTTGAAAAATTGACTTTAGAATAATTTCGAAAAATTAAAATGTCTCTATCCTCCAAACCCTTCGACATACATTGACGTGACTCTGACATGAAGTTGACATATACGTTACCTCAAAGTGACATATGGTTTGTCTCTCAGATTCTTACAGATCGGGAGATATTTGCCTTTCCAAAAATTGACTTTCGAATAATCTCGATAAATTAAAATGTCTCTATCCTCCAAACCCTTGGACATACATTGACGTGACTCTGACATAAAGTTGACATATACGTACCCTCAAAATGACATAAGTGTTGTGTCTCAGATTCCTACAGATCGGGAGATATTTGCCTTTTCAAAAATTGACTTTCAAATAATCTCGAAAAATTAAAATATCTCTATCCTCCAAACCCTTGGACATACATTGACGTGCCTCTGACGAGAAGTTGACATATACGTTACCTCAAAGTGACATAAGTTTTGTCTCTCAGATTCCTACAGATCGGGAGATATTTGCCTTTTCAAAAATTGACTTTCGAATAATCTCGAAAAATTAAAATATCTCTATCCTCCAAACCCTTGGAAGAACATTGACGTGACTTTGACATGAAGTTAACATATACGTTCCTTCAAAGTGACATTAGTGTTATCTCTCAGATTCCTACAGATCGGGATATATTTGCCTTTTCAAAAATTGACTTTCGTATAATCTCAAAAAATTAAGATGCCTCTATCCTCCAAACCCTTGGACATACTTTGATGTGAATCTGACATGAAGTTGACATATACGTTCCCTCAAAGTGACATAAGTTTTGTCTCTCAGATACCTACAGATCGGGAGATATTTGCCTTTTCATAAATTGACTTTCGAATAATCTCGAAAAATTAAAATATCTCTATCCTCCAAACCCTTGGACATACATTGACGTGACTCTGACATGAAGTTGACATATACGTTCCTTCAAAGTGACATAAGTTTTGTCTCTCAGATTCCTACAGATCGGGAGATATTTGCCTTTTGAAAAATTGACTTTCGAATAATCTCGAAAAATTAAAATGTCTCTATCCTCCAAACCCTTAGACATACATTGACGTGACTCTGACATGAAGTTGACATATACGTTCCCTCAAAGTGACATAAGTTTTGTCTCTGAGATTATACAGATCGGGAGATATTTGCCTTTTCAAAATTGACTTTCGAATAATCTCGAAACATTTAAATGACTCTATCCTCCAAACTCTTGGACATACATTGACGTGACTCTGACATGAAGTTGACATATACGTTCCTTCAAAGTGACATAAGTTTTGTCTCTCAGATTCCAACAGATCGGGAGATATTTGCCTTTTCAAAAATTGACTTTCGAATAATCTCGAAAAATTAAAATTTCTCTATCCTCCAAACTGTTGGACATACATTGACGTGACTCTGACATGAAGTTGACATATACGTTCCCTCAAAGTGACATAAGTTTTGTCTCTCAGATTCCTACAGATCGGAAGATATTTGCTTTTTAAAAAATTGACTTTCGAATAATCTCGAAAAATTAAAATATCTCTAACCTCCAAACCCTTGGACATACATTGACGTGACTCTGACATGAAGTTGACATATACGTTCCCTCAAAGTGACATAAGTGTTGTCTCTCAGATTCCTACAGATCGGGATATATTTTCCTTTTCAAAAATTGACTTTGGAATATTATCGAAAAATTAAAATGTGTTTATCCTCTAAACCCTTGGACATACATTGACGTGACTCTGACATGAAGTTGGCATATACGTTCCCTCAAAGTGACATAAGTTTTGTCTCTCAGATTCCTACAGATCGGAAGATATTTGCCTTTTCAGAAATTGACTTTCGAATAATCTCGAAAAATTAAAATGCCTCTATCCTCCAAACCCTTGGACATACTTTGACGTGAATCTGACATGAAGTTGACATATACGTTCCCTCAAAGTGACATAAGTTTTGTCTCTCAGATACCTACAGATCGGGAGATATTTGCCTTTTCAAAAATTGACTTTCGAATAATCTCGAAAAATTAAAATATATCTATCCTCCAAACCCTTGGACATACATTCACGTGACTCTGACATGAAGTTGACATATACGTTCCTTCAAAGTGACATAAGTTTTGTCTCTCAGATTCCAACAGATCGGGAGATATTTGCCTTTTCAAAAATTGACTTTCGAATAATCTCGAAAAATTTAAATGTCTCACTCCTCCAAACCCTTGGACATACATTGACGTGACTCTGACATGAAGTTGACATATACGTTCCCTCAAAGTGACATAAGTTTTGTCTCTCAGATTCCTACAGATCGGGAGATATTTGATTTTTCATAAATTGACTTTCGAATAATCTCGAAAAATTTAAATGTCTCTATCCTCCAAACCCTTGGACATACATTGACGTGACTCTGACATGAAGTTGACATATACGTTCCATCAAAGTGACATAAGTGTTGTCTCTCACGTTCCTACAGATCGGGAGATATTTGCCTTTTCAAAAATTGACTTTCGAATAATCTCGCAAAATTAAAATGCCTCTGTCCTCCAAACACTTGGACATACATTGACGTGAATCTGACATGAAGTTGACATATACGTTTCCTCAAAGTGACATATAGTTTGCCTCTCAGTTTCCTACAGATCGGGAGATATTTGCCTTTTCAATAATTGACTATCAAATAATCTCGAAAAATTAAAATATCTCTTTCCTCGAACCCCTTGGACATACATTGACGTGACTTTGACATGAAGTTGACATATACGTTCCCTCAAAGTGACATAAGGTTTGTCTCTCAGATTCCTACAGATCGGGAGATATTTGAATTTTCAAAAATTGACTTTCGAATAATCTCGAAAAATTAAAGTATCTCTATCCTCCAAACCTTGGGACATACATTGACGTGACTCTGACATGAAGTTGACATATACGTTCCCTCAAAGTGACATAAGTGTTGTCTCTCAGATTCCTTCAGATCGGGAGATAATTGAATTTTCAAAAATTGACTTTCCAATAATCTCGCAAAATTAAAATGCCTCAGTCCTCCAAACCCTTGGACATACATTGACGTGACTCTGACATGAAGTTGACATATACATTCCCTCAAAGTGACATAAGTTTTGTCTCTCAGATTCCTACAGATCGGGAGATATTTGCCTTTTGAAAAATTGACTTTAGAATAATTTCGAAAAATTAAAATGTCTCTATCCTCCAAACCCTTCGACATACATTGACGTGACTCTGACATGAAGTTGACATATACGTTACCTCAAAGTGACATAAGTTTTGCCTCTCAAATTCCTACAGATCGGGAGATATTTGCCTTTTACAAAAATTGACTTTCGAATAATCTCGAAAAATTTAAATCTCTATTCTCCAAACCCTTGGACATACATTGACGTGACTCTGACATGAAGTTGACATATACGTTCCCTCAAAGTGACATAAGGTTTGTCTTTCAGATTCCTACAGATCGGAGGATATTTGCCTTTTCAGAAATTGACTTTCGAATAATCTCGAAAAATTAAAATGTCCCTCTCCTCGAAACCCTTGGACATACATTGACGTGACTCTGACATGAAGTTGACATATACGTTACCTCAAAGTGACATATGGTTTGTCTCTCAGATTCTTACAGATCGGGAGATATTTGCCTTTTTAAAAATTGACTTTCGAATAATCTCGAAAAATTAAAATATCTCTATCCTCCAAACCCTTGGACATACATTGACGTGACTCTGACATGAAGTTGACATATACGTTCCCTCAAAGTGACATTAGTGTTGTCTCTCAGATTCCTACAGATCGGGAGATATTTGCCTTTTCAAAAATTGACTCTCGAATAATCTCAAAAAATTAAAATGCCTCTATCCTCCAAACCCTTGGACATACTTTGACGTGAATCTGACATGAAGTTGACATATAAGTTCCCTCAAAGTGACATAAGTTTTGTCTCTCAGATCCCTACAGATCGGGAGATATTTGCCTTTTCAAAAATTGACTTTCGAATAATCTCGAAGAATTAAAATATCTCTATCCTCCAAACCCTTGGACATACATTGACGTGACTCTGACATGAAGTTGACATATACGTTCCTTCAAAGTTACATAAGTTTTGTCTCTCAGATTCCAACAGATCGGGAGATATTTGCCTTTTCAAAAATTGACTTTCGAATAATCTCGAAAAATTAAAATGTCTCACTCCTCCAAACGCTTGGACATACATTGACATGACTCTGACATGAAGTTGACATATACGTTCCCTCAAAGTGACATAAGTGTTGTCTCTCAGATTCCTACAGATCGGGAGATATTTGCCTTTTGAAAAATTGACTTTCGAATAATCTCGAAAAATTAAAATGTCTCTATCCTCCAAACCCTTGTACATACATTGACGTGACTCTGACATGAAGTTAACATATACGTTCCCTCAAAGTGACATAAGTTTTGTCTCTCAGATTATACAGATCGGGAGATATTTGCCTTTTCAAAAATTGAATTTCGAATAATCTCGAAACATTTAAATGTCTCTATCCTCCAAACTCTTGGACATACATTGACGTGACTCTGACATGAAGTTGACATATACGTTCCCTCAGAGTGACATCAGGTTTACTCTCAGATTCCTACAGATCGGGAGATATTTGCCTTTTCAAAAAAAGACTTTCGAATAAACTCGAAAAATTAAAATATATCTATCCTCCAAACCCTTGGACATACATTGACGTGCCTCTGACATGAAGTTGACATATACGTTCCCTCAAAGTGACATAAGTTTTGTCTCTCAGATTCCTACAGATCGGGAGATATTTGCCTTTTGAAAAATTGACTTTCGAATAATCTCGAAAAATTAAAATGTCTCTATTCTCCAAACCCTTGGACATACATTGACGTGACTCTGACATGAAGTTGACATATACGTTCCCTCAAAGTGACATAAGTTTTGTCTCTCAGATTATACAGATCGGGAGATATTTGCCTTTTCAAAAATTGACTTTCGAAAAATCTCGAAAAATTTAAATGTCTCTATCCTCCAAACTCTTGGACATACATTGACGTGACTCTGATATGAAGGTGACATATACGTTCCCTCAAAGTGACATAAGTTTTGTCTCTCAGATTCCTACAGATCGGGAGATATTTGAATTTTCAAAAATTGACTTTCTATAATCTCGAAAAATTTAAATGTGTTTATCCTCCAAACCCTTCGACATACATTGACGTGACTCTGACATGAAGTTGACATATACGTTCCCTGAAAGTGACATAAGTTTTGTCTCTCAGATTCCTACAGATCGGGAGATATTTGCCTTTTCAAAATTGACTTTCGAATAATCTTGAAAAATTAAAATGTCTCTATACTCCAAACCCTTTGACATACATTGACGTGCCTCTGACTTGAAGTTGACATATACGTTACCTCAAAGTGACATAAGTTTTGTCTCTCAGATTCCAACAGATCGGGAGATATTTGCCTTTTCAAAAATTGACTTTCGAATAATCTCGAAAAATTAAAATGTCTCTATCCTCCAAACTCTTGGACATACATTGACGTGACTCTGACATGAAGTTGACATATACGTTCCCTCAAAGTGACATAAGTTTTGTCTCTCAGATTCCTACAGATCGGGAGATATTTGCCTTTTCAAAAATTGACTTTCGAATAATATCGAAAAATTAAAAAGTCTCTATCCTCCAAACTCTTGGACATACATTGACGTGACTCTGACATGAAGTTGACATATACGTTCCCTCAAAGTGACATAAGTGTTGTCTCTCAGATTCCTACAGATCGGGATATATTTGCCTTTTCAAAAATTGACTTTGGAATAATATCGAAAAATTAAAATGTGTTTATCCTCTAAACCCTTGGACATACATTGACTTGACTCTGACATGAAGTTGACATATACGTTCCCTCAAAGTGACATAAGTTTTGTCTCTCAGATTCCTACAGATCGGGAGATATTTTTGCCTTTTCAGAAATTGACTTTCGAATAATCTCGAAAAATTAAAATGCCTCTATCCTCCAAACCCTTGGACATACTTTGACGTGAATCTGACATGATGTTTACATATACGTTCCCTCAAAGTGACATAAGTTTTGTCTCTCAGATACCTACAGATCGGGAGATATTTGCCTTTTCAAAAATTGACTTTCGAATAATCTCGAAAAATTAAAATATCTCTATCCTCCAAACCCTTGGACATACATTGACGTGACTCTGACATGAAGTTGACATATACGTTCCTTCAAAGTGACATAAGTTTTGTCTCTAAGATTCCAACAGATCGGGAGATATTTGCCTTTTCATAAATTGACTTTCGAATAATCTCGAAAAATTAAAATGTCTCATTCCTCCAAACCCTTGGACATACATTGACGTGACTCTGACATGAAGTTGACATATACGTTCCCTCAGAGTGACATAAGTTTTGTCTCTCAGATTCCTACAGATCGGGAGATATTTGCCTTTTCATAAATTGACTTTCGAATAATCTCGAAAAATTAAAATGTCTCTATCCTCCAAACCCTTGGACATACATTGACGTGACTCTGATATGAAGTTGACATATACGTTCCCTCAAAGTGACATAAGTGTTGTCTCTCAGATTCCTTCAGATCGGGAGATAATTGAATTTTCAAAAATTGACTTTCCAATAATCTCGCAAAATTAAAATGCCTCAGTCCTCCAAACCCTTGGACATACATTGACGTGACTCTGACATGAAGTTGACATATACATTCCCTCAAAGTGACATAAGTTTTGTCTCTCAGATTCCTACAGATCGGGAGATATTTGCCTTTTGAAAAATTGACTTTAGAATAATTTCGAAAAATTAAAATGTCTCTATCCTCCAAACCCTTCGACATACATTGACGTGACTCTGACATGAAGTTGACATATACGTTCCCTCAAAGTGACATAAGTTTTGCCTCTCAAATGCCTACAGATCGGGAGATATTTGCCTTTTACAAAAATTGACTTTCGAATAATCTCGAAAAATTTAAATCTCTATTCTCCAAACCCTTGGACATACATTGACGTGACTCTGACATGAAGTTGACATATACGTTCCCTCAAAGTGACATAAGGTTTGTCTTTCAGATTCCTACAGATCGGAGGATATTTGCCTTTTCAGAAATTGACTTTCGAATAATCTCGAAAAATTAAAATGTCCCTCTCCTCGAAACCCTTGGACATACATTGACGTGACTCTGACATGAAGTTGACATATACGTTACCTCAAAGTGACATATGGTTTGTCTCTCAGATTCTTACAGATCGGGAGATATTTGCCTTTTTAAAAATTGACTTTCGAATAATCTCGAAAAATTAAAATATCTCTATCCTCCAAACCCTTGGACATACATTGACGTGACTCTGACATGAAGTTGACATATACGTTCCCTCAAAGTGACATTAGTGTTGTCTCTCAGATTCCTACAGATCGGGATATATTTGCCTTTTCAAAAATTGACTCTCGAATAATCTCAAAAAATTAAAATGCCTCTATCCTCCAAACCCTTGGACATACTTTGACGTGAATCTGACATGAAGTTGACATATAAGTTCCCTCAAAGTGACATAAGTTTTGTCTCTCAGATCCCTACAGATCGGGAGATATTTGCCTTTTCAAAAATTGACTTTCGAATAATCTCGAAGAATTAAAATATCTCTATCCTCCAAACCCTTGGACATACATTGATGTGACTCTGACATGAAGTTGACATATACGTTCCTTCAAAGTTACATAAGTTTTGTCTCTCAGATTCCAACAGATCGGGAGATATTTGCCTTTTCAAAAATTGACTTTCGAATAATCTCGAAAAATTAAAATGTCTCACTCCTCCAAACGCTTGGACATACATTGACATGACTCTGACATGAAGTTGACATATACGTTCCCTCAAAGTGACATAAGTGTTGTCTCTCAGATTCCTACAGATCGGGAGATATTTGCCTTTTGAAAAATTGACTTTCGAATAATCTCGAAAAATTAAAATGTCTCTATCCTCCAAACCCTTGGACATACATTGACGTGACTCTGACATGAAGTTAACATATACGTTCCCTCAAAGTGACATAAGTTTTGTCTCTCAGATTATACAGATCGGGAGATATTTGCTTTTTCAAAAATTGACTTTCGAATAATCTCGAAACATTTAAATGTCTCTATCCTTCAAACTCTTGGACATACATTGACGTGACTCTGACATGAAGTTGACATATACGTTCCCTCAGAGTGACATCAGGTTTACTCTCAGATTCCTACAGATCGGGAGATATTTGCCTTTTCAAAAAAAGACTTTCGAATAAACTCGAAAAATTAAAATATATCTATCCTCCAAACCCTTGGACATACATTGACGTGCCTCTGACATGAAGTTGACATATACGTTCCCTCAAAGTGACATAAGTTTTGTCTCTCAGATTCCTACAGATCGGGAGATATTTGCCTTTTGAAAAATTGACTTTCGAATAATCTCGAAAAATTAAAATGTCTCTATTCTCCAAACCCTTGGACATACATTGACGTGACTCTGACATGAAGTTGACATATACGTTCCCTCAAAGTGACATAAGTTTTGTCTCTCAGATTATACAGATCGGGAGATATTTGCCTTTTCAAAAATTGACTTTCGAAAAATCTCGAAAAATTTAAATGTCTCTATCCTCCAAACTCTTGGACATACATTGACGTGACTCTGATATGAAGGTGACATATACGTTCCCTCAAAGTGACATAAGTTTTGTCTCTCAGATTCCTACAGATCGGGAGATATTTGAATTTTCAAAAATTGACTTTCTATAATCTCGAAAAATTTAAATGTGTTTATCCTCCAAACCCTTCGACATACATTGACGTGACTCTGACATGAAGTTGACATATACGTTCCCTGAAAGTGACATAAGTTTTGTCTCTCAGATTCCTACAGATCGGGAGATATTTGCCTTTTCAAAATTGACTTTCGAATAATCTTGAAAAATTAAAATGTCTCTATACTCCAAACCCTTTGACATACATTGACGTGCCTCTGACTTGAAGTTGACATATACGTTACCTCAAAGTGACATATGTTTTGTCTCTCAGATTCCAACAGATCGGGAGATATTTGCCTTTTCAAAAATTGACTTTCGAATAATCTCGAAAAATTAAAATGTCTCTATCCTCCAAACTCTTGGACATACATTGACGTGACTCTGACATGAAGTTGACATATACGTTCCCTCAAAGTGACATAAGTTTTGTCTCTCAGATTCCTACAGATCGGGAGATATTTGCCTTTTCAAAAATTGACTTTCGAATAATATCGAAAAATTAAAAGAGTCTCTATCCTCCAAACTCTTGGACATACATTGACGTGACTCTGACATGAAGTTGACATATACGTTCCCTCAAAGTGACATAAGTGTTGTCTCTCAGATTCCTACAGATCGGGATATATTTGCCTTTTCAAAAATTGACTTTGGAATAATATCGAAAAATTAAAATGTGTTTATCCTCTAAACCCTTGGACATACATTGACTTGACTCTGACATGAAGTTGACATATACGTTCCCTCAAAGTGACATAAGTTTTGTCTCTCAGATTCCTACAGATCGGGAGATATTTTTGCCTTTTCAGAAATTGACTTTCGAATAATCTCGAAAAATTAAAATGCCTCTATCCTCCAAACCCTTGGACATACTTTGACGTGAATCTGACATGATGTTTACATATACGTTCCCTCAAAGTGACATAAGTTTTGTCTCTCAGATACCTACAGATCGGGAGATATTTGCCTTTTCAAAAATTGACTTTCGAATAATCTCGAAAAATTAAAATATCTCTATCCTCCAAACCCTTGGACATACATTGACGTGACTCTGACATGAAGTTGACATATACGTTCCTTCAAAGTGACATAAGTTTTGTCTCTAAGATTCCAACAGATCGGGAGATATTTGCCTTTTCATAAATTGACTTTCGAATAATCTCGAAAAATTAAAATGTCTCATTCCTCCAAACCCTTGGACATACATTGACGTGACTCTGACATGAAGTTGACATATACGTTCCCTCAGAGTGACATAAGTTTTGTCTCTCAGATTTCTACAGATCGGGAGATATTTGCCTTTTCATAAATTGACTTTCGAATAATCTCGAAAAATTAAAATGTCTCTATCCTCCAAACCCTTGGACATACATTGACGTGACTCTGATATGAAGTTGACATATACGTTCCCTCAAAGTGACATAAGTTTTGTCTCTCAGATACCTACAGATCGGGAGATATTTCCTTTTAAAAATTGACTTTCGAATAATCTCGAAAAATTAAAATATCTCTATCCTCCAAACCCTAGGACATACATTGACGTGACTCTGACATGAAGTTGACATATACGTTCCTTCAAAGTGACATAAGTTTTGTCTCTCAGATTCCAACAGATCGGGAGATATTTGCCTTTTCAAAAATTGACTTTCGAATAATCTCGAAAAATTAAAATGTCTCACTCCTCCAAACGCTTGGACATACATTGACATGACTCTGACATGAAGTTGACATATACGTTCCCTCAAAGTGACATATTGTTTGTCTCTCAGTTTCCTACAGATCGGGAGATATTTGCCTTTTCAAAAATTGACTATCAAATAATATCGAAAAATTAAAATGTGTTTATCCTCTAAACCCTTGGACATACATTGACGTGACTCTGACATGAAGTTGACATACACGTTCCCTCAGAGTGACATAAGTTTTGTCTCTCAGATTCCTACAGATCGGGAGATATTTGCCTTTTCAAAAATTGACTTTCGAATAATCTCGAAAAATTAAAATGTCTCACTCCTCCAAACGCTTGGACATACATTGACATGACTCTGACATGAAGTTGACATATACGTTCCCTCAAAGTGACATAAGTGTTGTCTCTCAGATTCCTACAGATCGGGAGATATTTGCCTTTTGAAAAATTGACTTTCGAATAATCTCGAAAAATTAAAATGTCTCTATCCTCCAAACCCTTGGACATACATTGACGTGACTCTGACATGAAGTTAACATATACGTTCCCTCAAAGTGACATAAGTTTTGTCTCTCAGATTATACAGATCGGGAGATATTTGCTTTTTCAAAAATTGACTTTCGAATAATCTCGAAACATTTAAATGTCTCTATCCTCCAAACTCTTGGACATACATTGACGTGAATCTGACATGAAGTTGACATATACGTTCCCTCAGAGTGACATCAGGTTTACTCTCAGATTCCTACAGATCGGGAGATATTTGCCTTTTCAAAAAAAGACTTTCGAATAAACTCGAAAAATTAAAATATATCTATCCTCCAAACCCTTAGACATACATTGACGTGCCTCTGACATGAAGTTGACATATACGTTCCCTCAAAGTGACATAAGTTTTGTCTCTCAGATTCCTACAGATCGGGAGATATTTGCCTTTTGAAAAATTGACTTTCGAATAATCTCGAAAAATTAAAATGTCTCTATTCTCCAAACCCTTGGACATACATTGACGTGACTCTGACATGAAGTTGACATATACGTTCCCTCAAAGTGACATAAGTTTTGTCTCTCAGATTATACAGATCGGGAGATATTTGCCTTTTCAAAAATTGACTTTCGAAAAATCTCGAAAAATTTAAATGTCTCTATCCTCCAAACTCTTGGACATACATTGACGTGACTCTGATATGAAGGTGACATATACGTTCCCTCAAAGTGACATAAGTTTTGTCTCTCAGATTCCTACAGATCGGGAGATATTTGAATTTTCAAAAATTGACTTTCTATAATCTCGAAAAATTTAAATGTGTTTATCCTCCAAACCCTTCGACATACATTGACGTGACTCTGACATGAAGTTGACATATACGTTCCCTGAAAGTGACATAAGTTTTGTCTCTCAGATTCCTACAGATCGGGAGATATTTGCCTTTTCAAAATTGACTTTCGAATAATCTTGAAAAATTAAAATGTCTCTATACTCCAAACCCTTTGACATACATTGACGTGCCTCTGACTTGAAGTTGACATATACGTTACCTCAAAGTGACATAAGTTTTGTCTCTCAGATTCCAACAGATCGGGAGATATTTGCCTTTTCAAAAATTGACTTTCGAATAATCTCGAAAAATTAAAATGTCTCTATCCTCCAAACTCTTGGACATACATTGACGTGACTCTGACATGAAGTTGACATATACGTTCCCTCAAAGTGACATAAGTTTTGTCTCTCAGATTCCTACAGATCGGGAGATATTTGCCTTTTCAAAAATTGACTTTCGAATAATATCGAAAAATTAAAAAGTCTCTATCCTCCAAACTCTTGGACATACATTGACGTGACTCTGACATGAAGTTGACATATACGTTCCCTGAAAGTGACATAAGTGTTGTCTCTCAGATTCCTACAGATCGGGATATATTTGCCTTTTCAAAAATTGACTTTGGAATAATATCGAAAAATTAAAATGTGTTTATCCTCTAAACCCTTGGACATACATTGACTTGACTCTGACATGAAGTTGACATATACGTTCCCTCAAAGTGACATAAGTTTTGTCTCTCAGATTCCTACAGATCGGGAGATATTTTTGCCTTTTCAGAAATTGACTTTCGAATAATCTCGAAAAATTAAAATGCCTCTATCCTCCAAACCCTTGGACATACTTTGACGTGAATCTGACATGATGTTTACATATACGTTCCCTCAAAGTGACATAAGTTTTGTCTCTCAGATACCTACAGATCGGGAGATATTTGCCTTTTCAAAAATTGACTTTCGAATAATCTCGAAAAATTAAAATATCTCTATCCTCCAAACCCTTGGACATACATTGACGTGACTCTGACATGAAGTTGACATATACGTTCCTTCAAAGTGACATAAGTTTTGTCTCTAAGATTCCAACAGATCGGGAGATATTTGCCTTTTCATAAATTGACTTTCGAATAATCTCGAAAAATTAAAATGTCTCATTCCTCCAAACCCTTGGACATACATTGACGTGACTCTGACATGAAGTTGACATATACGTTCCCTCAGAGTGACATAAGTTTTGTCTCTCAGATTCCTACAGATCGGGAGATATTTGCCTCTTCATAAATTGACTTTCGAATAATCTCGAAAAATTAAAATGTCTCTATCCTCCAAACCCTTGGACATACATTGACGTGACTCTGATATGAAGTTGACATATACGTTCCCTCAAAGTGACATAAGTTTTGTCTCTCAGATACCTACAGATCGGGAGATATTTCCTTTTAAAAATTGACTTTCGAATAATCTCGAAAAATTAAAATATCTCTATCCTCCAAACCCTAGGACATACATTGACGTGACTCTGACATGAAGTTGACATATACGTTCCTTCAAAGTGACATAAGTTTTGTCTCTCAGCTTCCAACAGATCGGGAGATATTTGCCTTTTCAAAAATTGACTTTCGAATAATCTCGAAAAATTAAAATGTCTCACTCCTCCAAACGCTTGGACATACATTGACATGACTCTGACATGAAGTTGACATATACGTTCCCTCAAAGTGACATATTGTTTGTCTCTCAGTTTCCTACAGATCGGGAGATATTTGCCTTTTCAAAAATTGACTATCAAATAATATCGAAAAATTAAAATGTGTTTATCCTCTAAACCCTTGGACATACATTGACGTGACTCTGACATGAAGTTGACATACACGTTCCCTCAGAGTGACATAAGTTTTGTCTCTCAGATTCCAACAGATCGGGAGATATTTGCCTTTTCAAAAATTGACTTTCGAATAATCTCGAAAAATTAAAATGTCTCTATCCTCCAAACTCTTGGACATACATTGACGTGACTCTGACATGAAGTTGACATATACGTTCCCTCAAAGTGACATAAGTTTTGTCTCTCAGATTCCTACAGATCGGGAGATATTTGCCTTTTCAAAAATTGACTTTCGAATAATATCGAAAAATTAAAAAGTCTCTATCCTCCAAACTCTTGGACATACATTGACGTGACTCTGACATGAAGTTGACATATACGTTCCCTCAAAGTGACATAAGTGTTGTCTCTCAGATTCCTACAGATCGGGATATATTTGCCTTTTCAAAAATTGACTTTGGAATAATATCGAAAAATTAAAATGTGTTTATCCTCTAAACCCTTGGACATACATTGACTTGACTCTGACATGAAGTTGACATATACGTTCCCTCAAAGTGACATAAGTTTTGTCTCTCAGATTCCTACAGATCGGGAGATATTTTTGCCTTTTCAGAAATTGACTTTCGAATAATCTCGAAAAATTAAAATGCCTCTATCCTCCAAACCCTTGGACATACTTTGACGTGAATCTGACATGATGTTTACATATACGTTCCCTCAAAGTGACATAAGTTTTGTCTCTCAGATACCTACAGATCGGGAGATATTTGCCTTTTCAAAAATTGACTTTCGAATAATCTCGAAAAATTAAAATATCTCTATCCTCCAAACCCTTGGACATACATTGACGTGACTCTGACATGAAGTTGACATATACGTTCCTTCAAAGTGACATAAGTTTTGTCTCTAAGATTCCAACAGATCGGGAGATATTTGCCTTTTCATAAATTGACTTTCGAATAATCTCGAAAAATTAAAATGTCTCATTCCTCCAAACCCTTGGACATACATTGACGTGACTCTGACATGAAGTTGACATATACGTTCCCTCAGAGTGACATAAGTTTTGTCTCTCAGATTCCTACAGATCGGGAGATATTTGCCTTTTCATAAATTGACTTTCGAATAATCTCGAAAAATTAAAATGTCTCTATCCTCCAAACCCTTGGACATACATTGACGTGACTCTGATATGAAGTTGACATATACGTTCCCTCAAAGTGACATAAGTGTTGTCTCTCAGATTCCTTCAGATCGGGAGATAATTGAATTTTCAAAAATTGACTTTCCAATAATCTCGCAAAATTAAAATGCCTCAGTCCTCCAAACCCTTGGACATACATTGACGTGACTCTGACATGAAGTTGACATATACATTCCCTCAAAGTGACATAAGTTTTGTCTCTCAGATTCCTACAGATCGGGAGATATTTGCCTTTTGAAAAATTGACTTTAGAATAATTTCGAAAAATTAAAATGTCTCTATCCTCCAAACCCTTCGACATACATTGACGTGACTCTGACATGAAGTTGACATATACGTTACCTCAAAGTGACATAAGTTTTGCCTCTCAAATGCCTACAGATCGGGAGATATTTGCCTTTTACAAAAATTGACTTTCGAATAATCTCGAAAAATTTAAATCTCTATTCTCCAAACCCTTGGACATACATTGACGTGACTCTGACATGAAGTTGACATATACGTTCCCTCAAAGTGACATAAGGTTTGTCTTTCAGATTCCTACAGATCGGAGGATATTTGCCTTTTCAGAAATTGACTTTCGAATAATCTCGAAAAATTAAAATGTCCCTCTCCTCGAAACCCTTGGACATACATTGACGTGACTCTGACATGAAGTTGACATATACGTTACCTCAAAGTGACATATGGTTTGTCTCTCAGATTCTTACAGATCGGGAGATATTTGCCTTTTTAAAAATTGACTTTCGAATAATCTCGAAAAATTAAAATATCTCTATCCTCCAAACCCTTGGACATACATTGACGTGACTCTGACATGAAGTTGACATATACGTTCCCTCAAAGTGACATTAGTGTTGTCTCTCAGATTCCTACAGATCGGGATATATTTGCCTTTTCAAAAATTGACTCTCGAATAATCTCAAAAAATTAAAATGCCTCTATCCTCCAAACCCTTGGACATACTTTGACGTGAATCTGACATGAAGTTGACATATAAGTTCCCTCAAAGTGACATAAGTTTTGTCTCTCAGATCCCTACAGATCGGGAGATATTTGCCTTTTCAAAAATTGACTTTCGAATAATCTCGAAGAATTAAAATATCTCTATCCTCCAAACCCTTGGACATACATTGACGTGACTCTGACATGAAGTTGACATATACGTTCCTTCAAAGTTACATAAGTTTTGTCTCTCAGATTCCAACAGATCGGGAGATATTTGCCTTTTCAAAAATTGACTTTCGAATAATCTCGAAAAATTAAAATGTCTCACTCCTCCAAACGCTTGGACATACATTGACATGACTCTGACATGAAGTTGACATATACGTTCCCTCAAAGTGACATAAGTGTTGTCTCTCAGATTCCTACAGATCGGGAGATATTTGCCTTTTGAAAAATTGACTTTCGAATAATCTCGAAAAATTAAAATGTCTCTATCCTCCAAACCCTTGGACATACATTGACGTGACTCTGACATGAAGTTAACATATACGTTCCCTCAAAGTGACATAAGTTTTGTCTCTCAGATTATACAGATCGGGAGATATTTGCTTTTTCAAAAATTGACTTTCGAATAATCTCGAAACATTTAAATGTCTCTATCCTTCAAACTCTTGGACATACATTGACGTGACTCTGACATGAAGTTGACATATACGTTCCCTCAGAGTGACATCAGGTTTACTCTCAGATTCCTACAGATCGGGAGATATTTGCCTTTTCAAAAAAAGACTTTCGAATAAACTCGAAAAATTAAAATATATCTATCCTCCAAACCCTTGGACATACATTGACGTGCCTCTGACATGAAGTTGACATATACGTTCCCTCAAAGTGACATAAGTTTTGTCTCTCAGATTCCTACAGATCGGGAGATATTTGCCTTTTGAAAAATTGACTTTCGAATAATCTCGAAAAATTAAAATGTCTCTATTCTCCAAACCCTTGGACATACATTGACGTGACTCTGACATGAAGTTGACATATACGTTCCCTCAAAGTGACATAAGTTTTGTCTCTCAGATTATACAGATCGGGAGATATTTGCCTTTTCAAAAATTGACTTTCGAAAAATCTCGAAAAATTTAAATGTCTCTATCCTCCAAACTCTTGGACATACATTGACGTGACTCTGATATGAAGGTGACATATACGTTCCCTCAAAGTGACATAAGTTTTGTCTCTCAGATTCCTACAGATCGGGAGATATTTGAATTTTCAAAAATTGACTTTCTATAATCTCGAAAAATTTAAATGTGTTTATCCTCCAAACCCTTCGACATACATTGACGTGACTCTGACATGAAGTTGACATATACGTTCCCTGAAAGTGACATAAGTTTTGTCTCTCAGATTCCTACAGATCGGGAGATATTTGCCTTTTCAAAATTGACTTTCGAATAATCTTGAAAAATTAAAATGTCTCTATACTCCAAACCCTTTGACATACATTGACGTGCCTCTGACTTGAAGTTGACATATACGTTACCTCAAAGTGACATATGTTTTGTCTCTCAGATTCCAACAGATCGGGAGATATTTGCCTTTTCAAAAATTGACTTTCGAATAATCTCGAAAAATTAAAATGTCTCTATCCTCCAAACTCTTGGACATACATTGACGTGACTCTGACATGAAGTTGACATATACGTTCCCTCAAAGTGACATAAGTTTTGTCTCTCAGATTCCTACAGATCGGGAGATATTTGCCTTTTCAAAAATTGACTTTCGAATAATATCGAAAAATTAAAAGAGTCTCTATCCTCCAAACTCTTGGACATACATTGACGTGACTCTGACATGAAGTTGACATATACGTTCCCTCAAAGTGACATAAGTGTTGTCTCTCAGATTCCTACAGATCGGGATATATTTGCCTTTTCAAAAATTGACTTTGGAATAATATCGAAAAATTAAAATGTGTTTATCCTCTAAACCCTTGGACATACATTGACTTGACTCTGACATGAAGTTGACATATACGTTCCCTCAAAGTGACATAAGTTTTGTCTCTCAGATTCCTACAGATCGGGAGATATTTTTGCCTTTTCAGAAATTGACTTTCGAATAATCTCGAAAAATTAAAATGCCTCTATCCTCCAAACCCTTGGACATACTTTGACGTGAATCTGACATGATGTTTACATATACGTTCCCTCAAAGTGACATAAGTTTTGTCTCTCAGATACCTACAGATCGGGAGATATTTGCCTTTTCAAAAATTGACTTTCGAATAATCTCGAAAAATTAAAATATCTCTATCCTCCAAACCCTTGGACATACATTGACGTGACTCTGACATGAAGTTGACATATACGTTCCTTCAAAGTGACATAAGTTTTGTCTCTAAGATTCCAACAGATCGGGAGATATTTGCCTTTTCATAAATTGACTTTCGAATAATCTCGAAAAATTAAAATGTCTCATTCCTCCAAACCCTTGGACATACATTGACGTGACTCTGACATGAAGTTGACATATACGTTCCCTCAGAGTGACATAAGTTTTGTCTCTCAGATTTCTACAGATCGGGAGATATTTGCCTTTTCATAAATTGACTTTCGAATAATCTCGAAAAATTAAAATGTCTCTATCCTCCAAACCCTTGGACATACATTGACGTGACTCTGATATGAAGTTGACATATACGTTCCCTCAAAGTGACATAAGTTTTGTCTCTCAGATACCTACAGATCGGGAGATATTTCCTTTTAAAAATTGACTTTCGAATAATCTCGAAAAATTAAAATATCTCTATCCTCCAAACCCTAGGACATACATTGACGTGACTCTGACATGAAGTTGACATATACGTTCCTTCAAAGTGACATAAGTTTTGTCTCTCAGATTCCAACAGATCGGGAGATATTTGCCTTTTCAAAAATTGACTTTCGAATAATCTCGAAAAATTAAAATGTCTCACTCCTCCAAACGCTTGGACATACATTGACATGACTCTGACATGAAGTTGACATATACGTTCCCTCAAAGTGACATATTGTTTGTCTCTCAGTTTCCTACAGATCGGGAGATATTTGCCTTTTCAAAAATTGACTATCAAATAATATCGAAAAATTAAAATGTGTTTATCCTCTAAACCCTTGGACATACATTGACGTGACTCTGACATGAAGTTGACATACACGTTCCCTCAGAGTGACATAAGTTTTGTCTCTCAGATTCCTACAGATCGGGAGATATTTGCCTTTTCAAAAATTGACTTTCGAATAATCTCGAAAAATTAAAATGTCTCACTCCTCCAAACGCTTGGACATACATTGACATGACTCTGACATGAAGTTGACATATACGTTCCCTCAAAGTGACATAAGTGTTGTCTCTCAGATTCCTACAGATCGGGAGATATTTGCCTTTTGAAAAATTGACTTTCGAATAATCTCGAAAAATTAAAATGTCTCTATCCTCCAAACCCTTGGACATACATTGACGTGACTCTGACATGAAGTTAACATATACGTTCCCTCAAAGTGACATAAGTTTTGTCTCTCAGATTATACAGATCGGGAGATATTTGCTTTTTCAAAAATTGACTTTCGAATAATCTCGAAACATTTAAATGTCTCTATCCTCCAAACTCTTGGACATACATTGACGTGAATCTGACATGAAGTTGACATATACGTTCCCTCAGAGTGACATCAGGTTTACTCTCAGATTCCTACAGATCGGGAGATATTTGCCTTTTCAAAAAAAGACTTTCGAATAAACTCGAAAAATTAAAATATATCTATCCTCCAAACCCTTAGACATACATTGACGTGCCTCTGACATGAAGTTGACATATACGTTCCCTCAAAGTGACATAAGTTTTGTCTCTCAGATTCCTACAGATCGGGAGATATTTGCCTTTTGAAAAATTGACTTTCGAATAATCTCGAAAAATTAAAATGTCTCTATTCTCCAAACCCTTGGACATACATTGACGTGACTCTGACATGAAGTTGACATATACGTTCCCTCAAAGTGACATAAGTTTTGTCTCTCAGATTATACAGATCGGGAGATATTTGCCTTTTCAAAAATTGACTTTCGAAAAATCTCGAAAAATTTAAATGTCTCTATCCTCCAAACTCTTGGACATACATTGACGTGACTCTGATATGAAGGTGACATATACGTTCCCTCAAAGTGACATAAGTTTTGTCTCTCAGATTCCTACAGATCGGGAGATATTTGAATTTTCAAAAATTGACTTTCTATAATCTCGAAAAATTTAAATGTGTTTATCCTCCAAACCCTTCGACATACATTGACGTGACTCTGACATGAAGTTGACATATACGTTCCCTGAAAGTGACATAAGTTTTGTCTCTCAGATTCCTACAGATCGGGAGATATTTGCCTTTTCAAAATTGACTTTCGAATAATCTTGAAAAATTAAAATGTCTCTATACTCCAAACCCTTTGACATACATTGACGTGCCTCTGACTTGAAGTTGACATATACGTTACCTCAAAGTGACATAAGTTTTGTCTCTCAGATTCCAACAGATCGGGAGATATTTGCCTTTTCAAAAATTGACTTTCGAATAATCTCGAAAAATTAAAATGTCTCTATCCTCCAAACTCTTGGACATACATTGACGTGACTCTGACATGAAGTTGACATATACGTTCCCTCAAAGTGACATAAGTTTTGTCTCTCAGATTCCTACAGATCGGGAGATATTTGCCTTTTCAAAAATTGACTTTCGAATAATATCGAAAAATTAAAAAGTCTCTATCCTCCAAACTCTTGGACATACATTGACGTGACTCTGACATGAAGTTGACATATACGTTCCCTGAAAGTGACATAAGTGTTGTCTCTCAGATTCCTACAGATCGGGATATATTTGCCTTTTCAAAAATTGACTTTGGAATAATATCGAAAAATTAAAATGTGTTTATCCTCTAAACCCTTGGACATACATTGACTTGACTCTGACATGAAGTTGACATATACGTTCCCTCAAAGTGACATAAGTTTTGTCTCTCAGATTCCTACAGATCGGGAGATATTTTTGCCTTTTCAGAAATTGACTTTCGAATAATCTCGAAAAATTAAAATGCCTCTATCCTCCAAACCCTTGGACATACTTTGACGTGAATCTGACATGATGTTTACATATACGTTCCCTCAAAGTGACATAAGTTTTGTCTCTCAGATACCTACAGATCGGGAGATATTTGCCTTTTCAAAAATTGACTTTCGAATAATCTCGAAAAATTAAAATATCTCTATCCTCCAAACCCTTGGACATACATTGACGTGACTCTGACATGAAGTTGACATATACGTTCCTTCAAAGTGACATAAGTTTTGTCTCTAAGATTCCAACAGATCGGGAGATATTTGCCTTTTCATAAATTGACTTTCGAATAATCTCGAAAAATTAAAATGTCTCATTCCTCCAAACCCTTGGACATACATTGACGTGACTCTGACATGAAGTTGACATATACGTTCCCTCAGAGTGACATAAGTTTTGTCTCTCAGATTCCTACAGATCGGGAGATATTTGCCTCTTCATAAATTGACTTTCGAATAATCTCGAAAAATTAAAATGTCTCTATCCTCCAAACCCTTGGACATACATTGACGTGACTCTGATATGAAGTTGACATATACGTTCCCTCAAAGTGACATAAGTTTTGTCTCTCAGATACCTACAGATCGGGAGATATTTCCTTTTAAAAATTGACTTTCGAATAATCTCGAAAAATTAAAATATCTCTATCCTCCAAACCCTAGGACATACATTGACGTGACTCTGACATGAAGTTGACATATACGTTCCTTCAAAGTGACATAAGTTTTGTCTCTCAGCTTCCAACAGATCGGGAGATATTTGCCTTTTCAAAAATTGACTTTCGAATAATCTCGAAAAATTAAAATGTCTCACTCCTCCAAACGCTTGGACATACATTGACATGACTCTGACATGAAGTTGACATATACGTTCCCTCAAAGTGACATATTGTTTGTCTCTCAGTTTCCTACAGATCGGGAGATATTTGCCTTTTCAAAAATTGACTATCAAATAATATCGAAAAATTAAAATGTGTTTATCCTCTAAACCCTTGGACATACATTGACGTGACTCTGACATGAAGTTGACATACACGTTCCCTCAGAGTGACATAAGTTTTGTCTCTCAGATTCCTACAGATCGGGAGATATTTGCCTTTTGAAAAATTGACTTTCGAATAATCTCGAAAAATTAAAATGTCTCTATCCTCCAAACCCTTGGACATACATTTACGTGACTCTGACATGAAGTTGACATATACGTTCCCTCAAAGTGACATAAGTTTTGTCTCTCAGATTATACAGATCGGGAGATATTTGCCTTTTCAAAAATTGACTTTCGAATAATCTCGAAACATTTAAATGTCTCTATCCTCCAAACTCTTGGACATACATTGACGTGACTCTGACATGAAGGTGACATATACGTTCCCTCAAAGTTACATAAGTTTTGTCTCTCAGATTCCTACAGATCGGGAGATATTTGAATTTTCAAAAATTGACTTTCTATAATCTCGAAAAATTAAAATGTGTTTATCCTCCAAACCCTTGGACATACATTGACGTGACTCTGACATGAAGTTGACATATACGTTCCCTCAAAGTGACATAATTGTTGTCTCTCAGATTCCTTCAGATCGGGAGATATTTGAATTTTCAAAAATTGACTTTCGAATAATCTCGAAAAATTAAAATATCTCTATCCTCCAAACCTTTGGACATACATTGACGTGACTCTGTCATGAAGTTGACATATACGTTCCCTCAGAGTGACATAAGTGTTGTCTCTCAGATTCCTTCAGATCGGGAGATATTTGAATTTTCAAAAATTGACTTTCGAATAATCTCGAAAAATTTAAATGCCTCTGTCCTCCAAACCCTTGGACATACTTTGACGTGGCTCTGACATGAAGTTGACACATACGTTCCCTCAAAGTGACATAAGTTTTGTATCTCAGATTCCTACAGATCGGGAGATATTTGCCTTTTCAAAAATTGACTTTCGAATAAACTCGAAAAATTAAAATATATCTATCCTCCAAACCCTTTGACATACATTGACGTGCCTCTGACATGAAGTTGACATATACGTTACCTCAAAGTGACATAAGTTTTGTCTCTCAGATACCAACATATCGGGAGATATTTGCCTTTTCAAAAATTGACTTTGGAATAATCTCGAAAAATTAAAATGTGTTTATCCTCTAAACTCTTGCACATACATTGACATGACTCTGGCATGAAGTTGACATATACGTTCCCTGAAAGTGACATAAGTTTTGTCTCTCAGATTCCTACAGATCGGGAGATATTTGCCTTTTCAGAAATTGACTTTCGAATAATCTTGAAAAATTAAAATGTCTCTATACTCCAAACCCTTGGACATACATTGACGTGCCTCTGACTTGAAGATGACATATACGTTACCTCAAAGTGACATAAGTTTTGTCTCTCAGATTCCAACAGATCGGGAGATATTTGCCTTTTCAAAAATTGACTTTCGAATAATCTCGAAAAATTAAAATGTCTCACTCCTCCAAACCCTTGGACATACATTGACGTGACTCTGACATGAAGTTGACATATACGTTCCCTCAAAGTGACATAAGTTTTGTCTCTCAGATTCCTACAGATCGGGAGATATTTTCCTTTTCATAAATTGACTTTCGAATAATCTCGAAAAATTAAAATGTCTCTCTCCTCGAAACCCTTGGACATACAATGACGTGACTCTGACATGAAGTTGACATATACGTTACCTCAAAGTGCCATATGGTTTGTCTCTCAGATTCTTACAGATCGGGAGATATTTGCCTTTCCAAAAATTGACTTTCGAATAATCTCGATAAATTAAAATGTCTCTATCCTCCAAACCCTTGGACATACATTGACGTGACTCTGACATGAAGTTGACATATACGTTACCTCAAAGTGCCATATGGTTTGTCTCTCAGATTCTTACAGATCGGGAGATATTTGCCTTTCCAAAAATTGACTTTCGAATAATCTCGATAAATTAAAATGTCTCTATCCTCCAAACCCTTGGACATACATTGACGTGACTCTGACATAAAGTTGACATATACGTACCCTCAAAATGACATAAGTGTTGTGTCTCAGATTCCTACAGATCGGGAGATATTTGCCTTTTCAAAAATTGACTTTCAAATAATCTCGAAAAATTAAAATATCTCTATCATCCAAACCCTTGGACATACATTGACGTGCCTCTGACGAGAAGTTGACATATACGTTACCTCAAAGTGACATAAGTTTTGTCTCTCAGATTCCTACAGATCGGGAGATATTTGCCTTTTCAAAAATTGACTTTCGAATAATCTCGAAAAATTAAAATATCTCTATCCTCCAAACCCTAGGAAGAACATTGACGTGACTTTGACATGAAGTTAACATATACGTTCCTTCAAAGTGACATTAGTGTTGTCTCTCAGATTCCTACAGATCGGGATATATTTGCCTTTTCAAAAATTGACTTTCGTATAATCTCAAAAAATTAAGATGCCTCTATCCTCCAAACCCTTGGACATACTTTGATGTGAATCTGACATGAAGTTGACATATACGTTCCCTCAAAGTGACATAAGTTTTGTCTCTCAGATACCTACAGATCGGGAGATATTTGCCTTTTCATAAATTGACTTTCGAATAATCTCGAAAAATTAAAATATCTCTATCCTCCAAACCCTTGGACATACATTGACGTGACTCTGACATGAAGTTGACATATACGTTCCTTCAAAGTGACATAAGTTTTGTCTCTCAGATTCCTACAGATCGGGAGATATTTGCCTTTTCAAAAATTGACTTTCGAATAATCTCGAAAAATTAAAATGTCTCTATCCTCCAAACCCTTGGACATACATTGACGTGACTCTGACATGAAGTTGACATATACGTTCCCTCAAAGTGACATAAGTTTTGTCTCTGAGATTATACAGATCGGGAGATATTTGCCTTTTCAAAATTGACTTTCGAATAATCTCGAAACATTTAAATGTCTCTATCCTCCAAACTCTTGGACATACATTGACGTGACTCTGACATGAAGTTGACATATACGTTCCTTCAAAGTGACATAAGTTTTGTCTCTCAGATTCCAACAGATCGGGAGATATTTGCCTTTTCAAAAATTGACTTTCGAATAATCTCGAAAAATTAAAATTTCTCTATCCTCCAAACTCTTGGACATACATTGACGTGACTCTGACATGAAGTTGACATATACGTTCCCTCAAAGTGACATAAGTTTTGTCTCTCAGATTCCTACAGATCGGATGATATTTGCTTTTTAAAAAATTGACTTTCGAATAATCTCGAAAAATTAAAATATCTCTATCCTCCAAACCCTTGGACATACATTGACGTGACTCTGACATGAAGTTGACATATACGTTCCCTCAAAGTGACATAAGTGTTGTCTCTCAGATTCCTACAGATCGGGATATATTTGCCTTTTCAAAAATTGACTTTGGAATAATATCGAAAAATTAAAATGTGTTTATCCTCTAAACCCTTGGACATACATTGACGTGACTCTGACATGAAGTTGGCATATACGTTCCCTCAAAGTGACATAAGTTTTGTCTCTCAGATTCCTACAGATCGGGAGATATTTGCCTTTTCAGAAATTGACTTTCGAATAATCTCGAAAAATTAAAATGCCTCTATCCTCCAAACCCTTGGACATACTTTGACGTGAATCTGACATGAAGTTGACATATACGTTCCCTCAAAGTGACATAAGTTTTGTCTCTCAGATACCTACAGATCGGGAGATATTTGCCTTTTCAAAAATTGACTTTCGAATAATCTCGAAAAATTAAAATATCTCTATCCTCCAAACCCTTGGACATACATTGACGTGACTCTGACATGAAGTTGACATATACGTTACCTCAAAGTGACATAAGATTTGTCTCTCAGATTCCTACAGATCGGGAGATATTTGCCTTTTCAAAAATTGACTTTCGAATAATCTCGAAAAATTTAAATGTCTCTATCCTCCAAACCCTTGGACATACATTGACGTGACTCTGAAATGAAGTTGACATATACGTTCCCTCAAAGTGACATAAGGTTTGTCTCTCAGATTCCTACAGATCGGGAGATATTTGCCTTTTCAAAAATTGACTTTTTAATAATCTCGAAAAATTAAAATGTCTCTATCCTCGAAACCCTTGGACATACATTGACGTGACTCTGACATGAAGTTGACATATACGTTACCTCAAAGTGACATAAGGTTTGTCTCTCAGATTCTTACAGATCGGGAGATATTTGCCTTTTCAAAAATTGATTTTCGAAGAATCTCGAAAAATTAAAATGTCTCTATCCTTCAAACCCTTGGACATACATTGACGTGACTCTGACATGAAGTTGACATGTACGTACCCTCAAAGTGACATAAGTGTTGTCTCACAAATTCTTACAGATCGGGAGATATTTGCCTTTTCAATAATTGACTTTCAAATAATCTCGAAAAATTAAAATATCTCTATCCTCCAAACCCTTGGACATACCTTGACGTGCCTCTGACTTGAAGTTGACATATACGTTCCCTCAAAGCGACATAAGTTTTGTCTCTCAGATTCCTACAGATCGGGAGATATTTGCCTTTTCAAAAATTGACTTTCGAATATTCTCTAAAAATTAAAATATCTCTATCCTCCAAACCCTTGGACATACATTGACGTGACTCTGACATGAAGTTGACATATACGTTCCCTCAAAGTGACATAAGTGTTGTCTCTCAGATTCCTACAGATCGGGATATATTTACCTTTTCAAAAATTGACTTTGGAATAATATCGAAAAATTAAAATGTGTTTATCCTCTAAACCCTTGGACGTACATTGACGTGACTCTGACATGAAGTTTACATATACGTTCCCTCAAAGTGACATAAGTTTTGTCTCTCAGATTCCTACAGATCGAGAGATATTTGCCTTTTCAGAAATTGACTTTCGAATAATCTCGAAACATTTAAATGCCTTTATCCTCCAAACCCTTGGACATACTTTGACGTGAATCTGACATGAAGTTGACATATACGTTACCTCAAAGTGACATAAGTTTTGTCTCTCAGATTCCTACAGATCGGGAGATATTTGCCTTTTCAGAAATTGACTTTCGAATAATCTTGAAAAATTAAAATGTCTCTATACTCCAAACCCTTGGACATACATTGACGTGACTCTGACATGAAGTTGACATATACGTTCCCTCAAAGTGACATAAGTGTTGTCTCTCAGATTCCTACAGATCGGGAGATATTTGCCTTTTCAAAAATTGACTTTCAAATAATCTCGAAAAATTAAAATATCTCTATCCTCCAAACCCTTGTCCATACATTGACGTGCCTCTGACCTGAAGTTGACATATACGTTACCTCAAAGTGACATAAGTTTTGTCTCTCAGATTCCTACAGATCGGGAGATATTTGCCTTTTCAAAAATTGACTTTCGAATAATCTCGAAAAATTAAAATATCTCTATCCTCCAAACCCTTGGACATACATTGACGTGACTCTGACATGAAGTTGACATATACGTTCCCTCAAAGTGACATTAGTGTTGTCTCTCAGATTCCTACAGATCGGGATATATTTGCCTTTTCAAAAATTGACTTTCGAATAATCTCAAAAAATTAAAATGCCTCTATCCTCTAAACCCTTGGACATACTTTGACGTGAATCTGACATGAAGTTGACATACACGTTCCCTCAATGTGACATAAGTTTTGTCTCTCAGATACTTACAGATCGGAAGATATTTGCCTTTTTGAAAAATTGACTTTCGAATAATCTCGAAAAATTAAAATATCTCTATCCTCCAAACCCTTGGACATACATTGACGTGACTCTGACATGAAGTTGACATATACGTTCCTTCAAAGTGACATAAGTTTTGTCTTTCAGATTCCAACAAATCGGTAGATATTTGCCTTTTCAAAAATTGACTTTCGAATAATCTCGAAAAATTAAAATTTCTCTATCCTCCAAACTCTTGGGCATACATTGACGTGACTATGACATGAAGTTCACATATACGTTCCCTCAAAGTGACATAAGTTTTGTCTCTCAGATTCATACAGATCGGAAGATATTTGCTTTTTAAAAAATTGACTTTCGAATAATCTCGAAAAATTAAAATATCTCTATCCTCCAAACCCTTCTACATACATTGACGTGACTCTGACATGAAGTTGACATATACGTTCCCTCAAAGTGACATAAGTGTTGTCTCTCAGATTCCTACAGATCGGGATATATTTGCCCTTTCAAAAATTTACTTACGAATAATCTCAAAAAATTAAAATGTCTCTATACTCCAAACCCTTGGACATACATTGACGTGCCTCTGAATTGAAGTTGACATATACGTTACCTCAAAGTGACATAAGTTTCGTCTCTCAGATTCCAACAGATCGGGAGATATTTGCCTTTTCAAAAATTGACTTTCGAATAATCTCGAAAAATTAAAATGTCTCTATCCTCCAAACTCTTGGACATACATTGACGTGACTCTGACATGAAGTTGACATATACGTTCCCTCTAAGTGACATAAGTTTTGTCTCTCAGATTCCTACAGATCGGGAGATATTTGCCTTTTCAAAAATTGACTTTAGATTAATTTCGAAAAATTGAAATGTCTCTATCCTCCAAACCCTTCTACATACATTGACGTGACTCTGACATGAAGTTGACATATACGTTACCTCAAAGCGACATAAGTTTTGTCTCTCAGATTCCTACAGATCGGGAGATATTTGCCCTTTCAAAAATTGATTTTCGAATAATCTCGAAAAATTTAAATGTCTCTATCCTCCAAACCCTTGGACACACATTGACGTGACTCTGAAATGAAGTTGACATATACGTTCCCTCAAAGTGACATAAGGTTTGTCTCTCAGATTCCTACAGATCGGGAGATATTTGCCTTTTCAAAAATTGACTTTTTAATAATCTCGAAAAATTAAAATGTCTCTATCCTCGAAACCCTTGGACATACATTGACGTGACTCTGACATGAAGTTGACATATACGTTACCTCAAAGTGACATAAGGTTTACCTCTCAGATTCTTACAGATCGGGAGATATTTGCCTTTTCAAAAATTGACTTTCGAATAATCTCGAAAAATTAAAATATCTCTATCCTCCAAACCCTTGGACATACATTGACGTGACTCTGACATGAAGTTGACATATACGTTCCCTCAAAGTGACATACGTGTTGTCTCTCAGATTCCTACAGATCGGGATATATTTGCCTTTTCAAAAATTGACTTTGAAATAATCTCGAAAAATTTAAATGTCTCTATCCTCCAAACCCTTGGACATACATTGACGTGACTCTGACATGAAGTTGACATATACGTTCCCTCAAAGTGACATATTGTTTGCCTCTCAGTTTCCTACAGATCGGGAGATATTTGCCTTTTCAATAATTGTCTATCAAATAATCTCGAAAAATTAAAATATCTCTTTCCTCCAACCCTTTGGACATACATTGACGTGACTTTGACATGAAGTTGACATATACGTTCCCTCAAAGTGACATAAGTTTTGTCTCTCAGATTCCTACAGATCGGGAGATATTTGCCTTTTCAAAGATTGACTTTCGAATAATCTCGAAAAATTAAAATATCTCTATCCTCCAAACCTTGGGACATACATTGACGTGACTCTGACATGAAGTTGACATATACGTTCCCTCAAAGTGACATAAGTGTTGTCTCTCAGATTCCTTCAGATCGGGAGATAATTGAATTTTCAAAAATTGACTTTCCAATAATCTCGCAAAATTAAAATGCCTCAGTCCTCCAAACCCTTGGACATACATTGACGTGACCCTGACATGAAATTGACATATACATTCCCTCAAAGTGACATAAGTTTTGTCTCTCAGATTCCTACAGATCGGGAGATATTTGCCTTTTGAAAAATTGACTTTAGAATAATTTCGAAAAATTAAAATGTCTCTATCCTCCAAACCCTTCGACATACATTGACGTGACTCTGACATGAAGTTGACATATACGTTACCTCAAAGTGACATAAGTTTTGCCTCTCAAATTCCTACAGATCGGGAGATATTTGCCTTTTACAAAAATTGACTTTCGAATAATCTCGAAAAATTTAAATCTCTATTCTCCAAACCCTTGGACATACATTGACGTGACTCTGACATGAAGTTGACATATACGTTCCCTCAAAGTGACATAAGGTTTGTCTTTCAGATTCCTACAGATCGGAGGATATTTGCCTTTTCATAAATTGACTTTCGAATAATCTCGAAAAATTTAAATGTCTCTATCCTCCAAACCCTTGGACATACATTGACGTGACTCTGACATGAAGTTGACATATACGTTCCCTCAAAGTGACATAAGTGTTGTCTCTCAGATTCCTACAGATCGGGAGATATTTGCCTTTTCAAAAATTGACTTTCAAATAATCTCGAAAAATTAAAATATCTCTATCCTCCAAACCCTTGTCCATACATTGACGTGCCTCTGACCTGAAGTTGACATATACGTTACCTCAAAGTGACATAAGTTTTGTCTCTCAGATTCCTACAGATCGGGAGATATTTGCCTTTTCAAAAATTGACTTTCGAATAATCTCGAAAAATTAAAATATCTCTATCCTCCAAACCCTTGGACATACATTGACGTGACTCTGACATGAAGTTGACATATACGTTCCCTCAAAGTGACATTAGTGTTGTCTCTCAGATTCCTACAGATCGGGATATATTTGCCTTTTCAAAAATTGACTTTCGAATAATCTCAAAAAATTAAAATGCCTCTATCCTCTAAACCCTTGGACATACTTTGACGTGAATCTGACATGAAGTTGACATACACGTTCCCTCAATGTGACATAAGTTTTGTCTCTCAGATACTTACAGATCGGAAGATATTTGCCTTTTTGAAAAATTGACTTTCGAATAATCTCGAAAAATTAAAATATCTCTATCCTCCAAACCCTTGGACATACATTGACGTGACTCTGACATGAAGTTGACATATACGTTCCTTCAAAGTGACATAAGTTTTGTCTTTCAGATTCCAACAAATCGGTAGATATTTGCCTTTTCAAAAATTGACTTTCGAATAATCTCGAAAAATTAAAATTTCTCTATCCTCCAAACTCTTGGGCATACATTGACGTGACTATGACATGAAGTTCACATATACGTTCCCTCAAAGTGACATAAGTTTTGTCTCTCAGATTCCTACAGATCGGAAGATATTTGCTTTTTAAAAAATTGACTTTCGAATAATCTCGAAAAATTAAAATATCTCTATCCTCCAAACCCTTGGACATACATTGACGTGACTCTGACATGAAGTTGACATATACGTTCCCTCAAAGTGACATAAGTGTTGTCTCTCAGATTCCTACAGATCGGGATATATTTGCCCTTTCAAAAATTTACTTACGAATAATCTCAAAAAATTAAAATGTCTCTATACTCCAAACCCTTGGACATACATTGACGTGCCTCTGAATTGAAGTTGACATATACGTTACCTCAAAGTGACATAAGTTTCGTCTCTCAGATTCCAACAGATCGGGAGATATTTGCCTTTTCAAAAATTGACTTTCGAATAATCTCGAAAAATTAAAATGTCTCTATCCTCCAAACTCTTGGACATACATTGACGTGACTCTGACATGAAGTTGACATATACGTTCCCTCTAAGTGACATAAGTTTTGTCTCTCAGATTCCTACAGATCGGGAGATATTTGCCTTTTCAAAAATTGACTTTAGATTAATTTCGAAAAATTGAAATGTCTCTATCCTCCAAACCCTTCTACATACATTGACGTGACTCTGACATGAAGTTGACATATACGTTACCTCAAAGCGACATAAGTTTTGTCTCTCAGATTCCTACAGATCGGGAGATATTTGCCCTTTCAAAAATTGATTTTCGAATAATCTCGAAAAATTTAAATGTCTCTATCCTCCAAACCCTTGGACACACATTGACGTGACTCTGAAATGAAGTTGACATATACGTTCCCTCAAAGTGACATAAGGTTTGTCTCTCAGATTCCTACAGATCGGGAGATATTTGCCTTTTCAAAAATTGACTTTTTAATAATCTCGAAAAATTAAAATGTCTCTATCCTCGAAACCCTTGGACATACATTGACGTGACTCTGACATGAAGTTGACATATACGTTACCTCAAAGTGACATAAGGTTTACCTCTCAGATTCTTACAGATCGGGAGATATTTGCCTTTTCAAAAATTGATTTTCGAAGAATCTCGAAAAATTAAAATGTCTCTATCCTTCAAACCCTTGGACATACATTGACGTGACTCTGACATGAAGTTGACATGTACGTACCCTCAAAGTGACATAAGTGTTGTCTCTCAAATTCCTACAGATCGGGAGATATTTGCCTTTTAAAAAATTGACTTTCAAATAATCTCGAAAAATTCAAATATCTCTATCCTCCAAACCCTTAGACATACATTGACGTGCCTCTGACTTGAAGTTGACATATACGTTACCTCAAAGTGACATAAGTTTTGTCTCTCAGATTCCAACAGATTGGGAGGTATTTGCATTTTCAAAAATTGACTTTCGAATAATCACGAAAATTAAAATGTCTCTATCCTCCAAATCCTTAGACATACATTGACGTGACTCTGACATGAAGTTGACATATACTTTCCTTCAAAGTGACATAAGTTTTGTATCTCAGATTCCTACAGATCGAAAGATATTTTCCTTTTCAAAAATTGTCTTTCGAATAATCTCGAAAAATTAAAATGTTTCACTCCTCCAAACCCTTGGACATACATTGATGTGACTCTGACATGAAGTTGACATATACGTTCCCTCAAAGTGACATAAGTTTTGTCTCTCAGATTCCTACAGATCGGGAGATATTTGCCTTTTCATAAATTGACTTACGAATAATCTCGAAAAATTTAAATGTCTCTATCCTCCAAACCCTTGGACATACATTGACGTGACTCTGACATGAAGTTGACATATACGTTCCCTCAAAGTGACATAAGTGTTGTCTCTCAGATTCCTACAGATCGGGAGATATTTGCCTTTTCAAAAATTGACTTTCGAATAATCTCCCAAAATTAAAATGCCTCTGTCCTCCAAACACTTGGACATACATTGACGTGAATCTGACATGAAGTTGACATATACATTCCCTCAAAGTGACATAAGTGTTGTCTCTCAGATTCCTTCAGATCGGGAGATAATTGAATTTTCAAAAATTGACTTTCCAATAATCTCGCAAAATTAAAATGCCTCAGACCTTCAAACCCTTGGACATACATTGACGTGACTCTGACATGAAATTGACATATACATTCCCTCAAAGTGACATAAGTTTTGTCTCTCAGATTCCCACAGATCGGGAGATATTTGCCTTTTGAAAAATTGACTTTAGAATAATTTCGAAAAATTAAAATGTCTCTATCCTCCAAACCCTTCGACATACATTGACGTGACTCTGACATGAAGTTGACATATACGTTACCTCAAAGTGACATAAGTTTTGCCTCTCAAATTCCTACAGATCGGGAGATATTTGCCTTTTACAAAAATTGACTTTCGAATAATCTCGAAAAATTTAAATCTCTATTCTCCAAACCCTTGGACATACATTGACGTGACTCTGACATGAAGTTGACATATACGTTCCCTCAAAGTGACATAAGGTTTGTCTTTCAGATTCCTACAGATCGGAGGATATTTGCCTTTTCATAAATTGACTTTCGAATAATCTCGAAAAATTTAAATGTCTCTATCCTCCAAACCCTTGGACATACATTGACGTGACTCTGACATGAAGTTGACATATACGTTCCCTCAAAGTGACATAAGTGTTGTCTCTCAGATTCCTACAGATCGGGAGATATTTGCCTTTTCAAAAATTGACTTTCAAATAATCTCGAAAAATTAAAATATCTCTATCCTCCAAACCCTTGTCCATACATTGACGTGCCTCTGACCTGAAGTTGACATATACGTTACCTCATAGTGACATAAGTTTTGTCTCTCAGATTCCTACAGATCGGGAGATATTTGCCTTTTCAAAAATTGACTTTCGAATAATCTCGAAAAATTAAAATATCTCTATCCTCCAAACCCTTGGACATACATTGACGTGACTCAGACATGAAGTTGACATATACGTTCCCTCAAAGTGACATTAGTGTTGTCTCTCAGATTCCTACAGATCGGGATATATTTGCCTTTTCAAAAATTGACTTTCGAATAATCTCAAAAAATTAAAATGCCTCTATCCTCTAAACCCTTGGACATACTTTGACGTGAATCTGACATGAAGTTGACATACACGTTCCCTCAATGTGACATAAGTTTTGTCTCTCAGATACTTACAGATCGGAAGATATTTGCCTTTTTGAAAAATTGACTTTCGAATAATCTCGAAAAATTAAAATATCTCTATCCTCCAAACCCTTGGACATACATTGACGTGACTCTGACATGAAGTTGACATATACGTTCCTTCAAAGTGACATAAGTTTTGTCTTTCAGATTCCAACAAATCGGTAGATATTTGCCTTTTCAAAAATTGACTTTCGAATAATCTCGAAAAATTAAAATTTCTCTATCCTCCAAACTCTTGGGCATACATTGACGTGACTATGACATGAAGTTCACATATACGTTCCCTCAAAGTGACATAAGTTTTGTCTCTCAGATTCCTACAGATCGGAAGATATTTGCTTTTTAAAAAATTGACTTTCGAATAATCTCGAAAAATTAAAATATCTCTATCCTCCAAACCCTTGGACATACATTGACGTGACTCTGACATGAAGTTGACATATACGTTCCCTCAAAGTGACATAAGTGTTGTCTCTCAGATTCCTACAGATCGGGATATATTTGCCCTTTCAAAAATTTACTTACGAATAATCTCAAAAAATTAAAATGTCTCTATACTCCAAACCCTTGGACATACATTGACGTGCCTCTGAATTGAAGTTGACATATACGTTACCTCAAAGTGACATAAGTTTCGTCTCTCAGATTCCAACAGATCGGGAGATATTTGCCTTTTCAAAAATTGACTTTCGAATAATCTCGAAAAATTAAAATGTCTCTATCCTCCAAACTCTTGGACATACATTGACGTGACTCTGACATGAAGTTGACATATACGTTCCCTCTAAGTGACATAAGTTTTGTCTCTCAGATTCCTACAGATCGGGAGATATTTGCCTTTTCAAAAATTGACTTTAGATTAATTTCGAAAAATTGAAATGTCTCTATCCTCCAAACCCTTCTACATACATTGACGTGACTCTGACATGAAGTTGACATATACGTTACCTCAAAGCGACATAAGTTTTGTCTCTCAGATTCCTACAGGTCGGGAGATATTTGCCCTTTCAAAAATTGATTTTCGAATAATCTCGAAAAATTTAAATGTCTCTATCCTCCAAACCCTTGGACACACATTGACGTGACTCTGAAATGAAGTTGACATATACGTTCCCTCAAAGTGACATAAGGTTTGTCTCTCAGATTCCTACAGATCGGGAGATATTTGCCTTTTCAAAAATTGACTTTTTAATAATCTCGAAAAATTAAAATGTCTCTATCCTCGAAACCCTTGGACATACATTGACGTGACTCTGACATGAAGTTGACATATACGTTACCTCAAAGTGACATAAGGTTTACCTCTCAGATTCTTACAGATCGGGAGATATTTGCCTTTTCAAAAATTGATTTTCGAAGAATCTCGAAAAATTAAAATGTCTCTATCCTTCAAACCCTTGGACATACATTGACGTGACTCTGACATGAAGTTGACATGTACGTACCCTCAAAGTGACATAAGTGTTGTCTCTCAAATTCCTACAGATCGGGAGATATTTGCCTTTTAAAAAATTGACTTTCAAATAATCTCGAAAAATTCAAATATCTCTATCCTCCAAACCCTTAGACATACATTGACGTGCCTCTGACTTGAAGTTGACATATACGTTACCTCAAAGTGACATAAGTTTTGTCTCTCAGATTCCAACAGATTGGGAGGTATTTGCATTTTCAAAAATTGACTTTCGAATAATCACGAAAATTAAAATGTCTCTATCCTCCAAATCCTTAGACATACATTGACGTGACTCTGACATGAAGTTGACATATACTTTCCTTCAAAGTGACATAAGTTTTGTATCTCAGATTCCTACAGATCGAAAGATATTTTCCTTTTCAAAAATTGTCTTTCGAATAATCTCGAAAAATTAAAATGTTTCACTCCTCCAAACCCTTGGACATACATTGATGTGACTCTGACATGAAGTTGACATATACGTTCCCTCAAAGTGACATAAGTTTTGTCTCTCAGATTCCTACAGATCGGGAGATATTTGCCTTTTCATAAATTGACTTACGAATAATCTCGAAAAATTTAAATGTCTCTATCCTCCAAACCCTTGGACATACATTGACGTGACTCTGACATGAAGTTGACATATACGTTCCCTCAAAGTAACATAAGTGTTGTCTCTCAGATTCCTACAGATCGGGAGATATTTGCCTTTTCAAAAATTGACTTTCGAATAATCTCCCAAAATTAAAATGCCTCTGTCCTCCAAACACTTGGACATACATTGACGTGAATCTGACATGAAGTTGACATATACATTCCCTCAAAGTGACATAAGTGTTGTCTCTCAGATTCCTTCAGATCGGGAGATAATTGAATTTTCAAAAATTGACTTTCCAATAATCTCGCAAAATTAAAATGCCTCAGACCTTCAAACCCTTGGACATACATTGACGTGACTCTGACATGAAATTGACATATACATTCCCTCAAAGTGACATAAGTTTTGTCTCTCAGATTCCCACAGATCGGGAGATATTTGCCTTTTGAAAAATTGACTTTAGAATAATTTCGAAAAATTAAAATGTCTCTATCCTCCAAACCCTTCGACATACATTGACGTGACTCTGACATGAAGTTGACATATACGTTACCTCAAAGTGACATAAGTTTTGCCTCTCAAATTCCTACAGATCGGGAGATATTTGCCTTTTACAAAAATTGACTTTCGAATAATCTCGAAAAATTTAAATCTCTATTCTCCAAACCCTTGGACATACATTGACGTGACTCTGACATGAAGTTGACATATACGTTCCCTCAAAGTGACATAAGGTTTGTCTTTCAGATTCCTACAGATCGGAGGATATTTGCCTTTTCATAAATTGACTTTCGAATAATCTCGAAAAATTTAAATGTCTCTATCCTCCAAACCCTTGGACATACATTGACGTGACTCTGACATGAAGTTGACATATGCGTTCCCTCAAAGTGACATAAGTGTTGTCTCTCAGATTCCTACAGATCGGGAGATATTTGCCTTTTCAAAAATTGACTTTCAAATAATCTCGAAAAATTAAAATATCTCTATCCTCCAAACCCTTTTACATACATTGACGAGCCTCTGACCTGAAGTTGACATATACGTTACCTCAAAGTGACATAAGTTTTGTCTCTCAGATTCCTACAGATCGGGAGATATTTGCCTTTTCAAAAATTGACTTTCGAATAATCTCGAAAAATTAAAATATCTCTATCCTCCAAACCCTTGGACATACATTGACGTGACTCTGACATGAAGTTGACATATACGTTCCCTCAAAGTGACATTAGTGTTGTCTCTCAGATTCCTACAGATCGGGATATATTTGCCTTTTCAAAAATTGACTTTCGAATAATCTCAAAAAATTAAAATATCTCTATCCTCCAAACCCTTGGACATACATTGACGTGACTCTGACATGAAGTTGACATATACGTTCCTTCAAAGTGACATAAGTTTTGTCTTTCAGATTCCAACAGATCGGGAGATATTTGCCTTTTCAAAAATTGACTTTCGAATAATCTCGAAAAATTAAAATTTCTCTATCCTCCAAACTCTTGGACATACATTGACGTGACTATGACATGAAGTTCACATATACGTTCCCTCAAAGTGACATAAGTTTTGTCTCTCAGATTCCTACAGATCGGAAGATATTTGCTTTTTAAAAAATTGACTTTCGAATAATCTCGAAAAATTAAAATATCTCTATCCTCCAAACCCTTGGACATACATTGACGTGACTCTGACATGAAGTTGACATATACGTTCCCTCAAAGTGACATAAGTGTTGTCTCTCAGATTCCTACAGATCGGGATATATTTGCCTTTTCAAAAATTTACTTACGAATAATCTCAAAAAATTAAAATGTCTCTATACTCCAAACCCTTGGACATACATTGACGTGCCTCTGAATTGAAGTTGACATATACGTTCCCTCAAAGTGACATAAGTTTTGTCTCTCAGATTCCTACAGATCGGGAGATATTTGCCTTTTCAAAAATTGACTTTAGATTAATTTCGAAAAATTGAAATGTCTCTATCCTCCAAACCCTTCTACATACATTGACGTGACTCTGACATGAAGTTGACATATACGTTACCTCAAAGTGACATAAGTTTTGTATCTCAGATTCCTACAGATCGGGAGATATTTGCCTTTTCAAAAATTGATTTTCGAATAATCTCGAAAAATTTAAATGTCTCTATCCTCCAAACCCTTGGACATACATTGACGTGACTCTGAAATGAAGTTGACATATACGTTCCCTCAAAGTGACATAAGGTTTGTCTCTCAGATTCCTACAGATCGGGAGATATTTGCCTTTTCAAAAATTGACTTTTTAATAATCTCGAAAAATTAAAATGTCTCTATCCTCGAAACCCTTGGACATACATTGACGTGACTCTGACATGAAGTTGACATATACGTTACATCAAAGTGACATAAGGTTTACCTCTCAGATTCTAACAGATCGGGAGATATTTGCCTTTTCAAAAATTGATTTTCGAAGAATCTCGAAAAATTAAAATGTCTCTATCCTTCAAACCCTTGGACATACATTGACGTGACTCTGACATGAAGTTGACATGTACGTACCCTCAAAGTGACATAAGTGTTGTCTCTCAAATTCCTACAGATCGGGAGATATTTGCCTTTTAAAAAATTGACTTTCAAATAATCTCGAAAAATTGAAATATCTCTATCCTCCAAACCCTTGGACATACATTGACGTGCCTCTGACTTGAAGTTGACATATACGTTACCTCAAAGTGACATAAGTTTTGTCTCTCAGAATCCAACAGATTGGGAGATATTTGCCTTTTCAAAAATTGACTTTCGAATAATCACGAAAAATTAAAATGTCTCTATCCTCCAAACTCTTGGACATACATTGACGTGACTCTGACATGAAGTTGACATATACGTTCCCTCAAAGTGACATAAGGTTTGTCTCTCAGATTCCTACAGATCGGGAGATATTTGCCTTTTCAAAAATTGACTTTCGAATAATCTCTAAAAATTAAAATATCTCTATCCTCCAAACCCTTGGACATACATTGACGTGACTCTGACATGAAGTTGACATATACGTTCCCTCAAAGTGACATAAGTGTTGTCTCTCAGATTCCTACAGATCGGGATATATTTGCCTTTTCAAAAATTGACTTTGGAATAATATCGAAAAATTAAAATGTGTTTATCCTCTAAACCCTTGGACGTTACATTGACGTGACTCTGACATGAAGTTTACATATACGTTCCCTCAAAGTGACATAAGTTTTGTCTCTCAGATTCCTACAGATCGAGAGATATTTGCCTTTTCAGAAATTGACTTTCGAATAATCTCGAAACATTTAAATGCCTTTATCCTCCAAACCCTTGGACATACTTTGACGTGAATCTGACAAGAAGTTGGCATATACGTTCCCTCAAAGTGACATAAGTTTTGTCTCTCAGATACCTACAGATCGGGAGATATTTGCCTTTTCAAATATTGACTTTCGAATAATCTCGAAAAATTAAAATATCTCTATCCTCCAAATCCTAGGACATACATTGACGTGACTCTGACATGAAGTTGACATATACGTTCCTTCAAAGTGACATAAGTTTTGTCTCTCAGATTCCTACAGATCGAAAGATATTTTCCTTTTCAAAAATTGTCTTTCGAATAATCTCGAAAAATTAAAATGTTTCACTCCTCCAAACCCTTGGACATACATTGATGTGACTCTGACATGAAGTTGACATATACGTTCCCTCAAAGTGACATAAGTTTTGTCTCTCAGATTCCTACAGATCGGGAGATATTTGCCTTTTCATAAATTGACTTACGAATAATCTCGAAAAATTTAAATGTCTCTATCCTCCAAACCCTTGGACATACATTGACGTGACTCTGACATGAAGTTGACATATACGTTCCTTCAAAGTGACATAAGTTTTGTCTTTCAGATTCCAACAGATCGGGAGATATTTGCCTTTTCAAAAATTGACTTTCGAATAATCTCGAAAAATTAAAATTTCTCTATCCTCCAAACTCTTGGACATACATTGACGTGACTATGACATGAAGTTCACATATACGTTCCCTCAAAGTGACATAAGTTTTGTCTCTCAGATTCCTACAGATCGGAAGATATTTGCTTTTTAAAAAATTGACTTTCGAATAATCTCGAAAAATTAAAATATCTCTATCCTCCAAACCCTTGGACATACATTGACGTGACTCTGACATGAAGTTGACATATACGTTCCCTCAAAGTGACATAAGTGTTGTCTCTCAGATTCCTACAGATCGGGATATATTTGCCTTTTCAAAAATTTACTTACGAATAATCTCAAAAAATTAAAATGTCTCTATACTCCAAACCCTTGGACATACATTGACGTGCCTCTGAATTGAAGTTGACATATACGTTCCCTCAAAGTGACATAAGTTTTGTCTCTCAGATTCCTACAGATCGGGAGATATTTGCCTTTTCAAAAATTGACTTTAGATTAATTTCGAAAAATTGAAATGTCTCTATCCTCCAAACCCTTCTACATACATTGACGTGACTCTGACATGAAGTTGACATATACGTTACCTCAAAGTGACATAAGTTTTGTATCTCAGATTCCTACAGATCGGGAGATATTTGCCTTTTCAAAAATTGATTTTCGAATAATCTCGAAAAATTTAAATGTCTCTATCCTCCAAACCCTTGGACATACATTGACGTGACTCTGAAATGAAGTTGACATATACGTTCCCTCAAAGTGACATAAGGTTTGTCTCTCAGATTCCTACAGATCGGGAGATATTTGCCTTTTCAAAAATTGACTTTTTAATAATCTCGAAAAATTAAAATGTCTCTATCCTCGAAACCCTTGGACATACATTGACGTGACTCTGACATGAAGTTGACATATACGTTACATCAAAGTGACATAAGGTTTACCTCTCAGATTCTTACAGATCGGGAGATATTTGCCTTTTCAAAAATTGATTTTCGAAGAATCTCGAAAAATTAAAATGTCTCTATCCTTCAAACCCTTGGACATACATTGACGTGACTCTGACATGAAGTTGACATGTACGTACCCTCAAAGTGACATAAGTGTTGTCTCTCAAATTCCTACAGATCGGGAGATATTTGCATTTTCAAAAATTGACTTTCGAATAATCTCGAAAAATTTAAATGTCTCTATCCTCCAAACTCTTGCACATACATTGACGTGACTCTGACATGAAGGTGACATATACGTTCCCTCAAAGTGACATAAGTTTTGTCTCTCAGATTCCTAAGATCGGGAGATATTTGCCTTTTAAAAATTGACTTTCTAATAATCTATAAAAAATTAAATGTCTCTATCATCCAAACCCTTGGACATACATTGACGTGACTCTGACAGGAATTTGACATATACGTTCCCTCAAAGCGATATTAGTTTTGTCTCTCAGATTCCTACAGATCGGAAGATATTTGCCTTTTAAAAATTGACTTTCGAATAATCTCGAAAAATTGAAATATCTCTATCCTCCAAACCCTTGGACATACATTGACGTGCCTCTGACTTGAAGTTGACATATACGTTACCTCAAAGTGACATAAGTTTTGTCTCTCAGAATCCAACAGATTGGGAGATATTTGCCTTTTCAAAAATTGACTTTCGAATAATCACGAAAAATTAAAATGTCTCTATCCTCCAAACTCTTGGACATACATTGACGTGACTCTGACATGAAGTTGACATATACGTTCCCTCAAAGTGACATAAGGTTTGTCTCTCAGAATCCAACAGATTGGGAGATATTTGCCTTTTCAAAAATTGACTTTCGAATAATCACGAAAAATTAAAATGTCTCTATCCTCCAAACTCTTGGACATACATTGACGTGACTCTGACATGAAGTTGACATATACGTTCCCTCAAAGTGACATAAGGTTTGTCTCTCAGATTCCTACAGATCGGGAGATATTTGCCTTTTCAAAAATTGACTTTCGAATAATCTCTAAAAATTAAAATATCTCTATCCTCCAAACCCTTGGACATACATTGACGTGACTCTGACATGAAGTTGACATATACGTTCCCTCAAAGTGACATAAGTGTTGTCTCTCAGATTCCTACAGATCGGGATATATTTGCCTTTTCAAAAATTGACTTTGGAATAATATCGAAAAATTAAAATGTGTTTATCCTCTAAACCCTTGGACGTTACATTGACGTGACTCTGACATGAAGTTTACATATACGTTCCCTCAAAGTGACATAAGTTTTGTCTCTCAGATTCCTACAGATCGAGAGATATTTGCCTTTTCAGAAATTGACTTTCGAATAATCTCGAAACATTTAAATGCCTTTATCCTCCAAACCCTTGGACATACTTTGACGTGAATCTGACATGAAGTTGGCATATACGTTCCCTCAAAGTGACATAAGTTTTGTCTCTCAGATACCTACAGATCGGGAGATATTTGCCTTTTCAAATATTGACTTTCGAATAATCTCGAAAAATTAAAATATCTCTATCCTCCAAATCCTAGGACATACATTGACGTGACTCTGACATGAAGTTGACATATACGTTCCTTCAAAGTGACATAAGTTTTGTCTCTCAGATTCCTACAGATCGAAAGATATTTTCCTTTTCAAAAATTGTCTTTCGAATAATCTCGAAAAATTAAAATGTTTCACTCCTCCAAACCCTTGGACATACATTGATGTGACTCTGACATGAAGTTGACATATACGTTCCCTCAAAGTGACATAAGTTTTGTCTCTCAGATTCCTACAGATCGGGAGATATTTGCCTTTTCATAAATTGACTTACGAATAATCTCGAAAAATTTAAATGTCTCTATCCTCCAAACCCTTGGACATACATTGACGTGACTCTGACATGAAGTTGACATATACGTTCCCTCAAAGTGACATAAGTGTTGTCTCTCAGATTCCTACAGATCGGGAGATATTTGCCTTTTCAAAAATTGACTTTCGAATAATCTCCCAAAATTAAAATGCCTCTGTCCTCCAAACACTTGGACATACATTGACGTGAATCTGACATGAAGTTGACATATACGTTCCCTCAAAGTGACATATTGTTTGTCTCTCAGTTTCCTACAGATCGGGAGATATTTGCCTTTTCAAAAATTGACTATCAAATAATCACAAAAAATTAAAATATTTCTTTCCTCCAACCCCTTGGACATACATTGACGTGACTCTGACATGAAGTTGACATATACGTTCCCTCAGAGTGACATAAGTTTTGCCTCTCAGATTAATACAGATCGGGAGATATTTCCCTTTGGAAAAATTGACTTTCGAATAATCTCGAAAAATTTAAATGTCTCTATCCTCCAAAATCTTGGACATACATTGAAGTGACTCTGACATGAAGTTGACATATACGTTCCCTCAAAGTGACATAAGTTTTGTTTCTTAGATTATACAGATCGGGAGATATTTGCATTTTCAAAAATTGACTTTCGAATAATCTCGAAAAATTTAAATGTCTCTATCCTCCAAACTCTTGCACATACATTGACGTGACTCTGACATGAAGGTGACATATACGTTCCCTCAAAGTGACATAAGTTTTGTCTCTCAGATTCCTAAGATCGGGAGATATTTGCCTTTTAAAAATTGACTTTCTAATAATCTATAAAAAATTAAATGTCTCTATCATCCAAACCCTTGGACATACATTGACGTGACTCTGACAGGAATTTGACATATACGTTCCCTCAAAGCGATATTAGTTTTGTCTCTCAGATTCCTACAGATCGGAAGATATTTGCCTTTTAAAAATTGACTTTCGAATAATCTCGAAGAATTTCAATGTCTCTATCCTCCAAACCCTTGGATATACATTGACGCGACTCTGACAGGAAGTTGACATATACGTTCCCTCAAAGTGATATAAGTTTTGTCTCTCAGATTCCTACAGATCGGAAGATATTTGCTTTTTAAAAAAATGACTTTCGAATAATCTCGAAAAATTAAAATATCTCTATCCTCCAAACCCTTGGACATACATTGACGTGACTCTGACATGAAGTTGACATATACGTTCCCTCAAAGTGACATAAGTGTTGTCTCTCAGATTCCTTCAGATCGGGATATATTTGCCTTTTCAAAAATTTTCTTACGAATAATCTCAAAAAATTAAAATGTCTCTATACTCCAAACCCTTGGACATACATTGACGTGCCTCTGACTTGAAGTTGACATATACGTTACCTCAAAGTGACATAAGTTTCGTCTCTCAGATTCCAACAGATCGGGAGATATTTGCCTTTTCAAAAATTGACTTTCGAATAATCTCGAAAAATTAAAATGTCTCTATCCTCCAAACCCTTGGACATACATTGACGTGACTCTGAAATGAAGTTGACATATACGTTCCCTCAAAGTGACATAAGGTTTGTCTCTCAGATTCCTACAGATCGGGAGATATTTGCCTTTTCAAAAATTGACTTTTTAATAATCTCGAAAAATTAAAATGTCTCTATCCTCGAAACCCTTGGACATACATTGACGTGACTCTGACATGAAGTTGACATATACGTTACATCAAAGTGACATAAGGTTTACCTCTCAGATTCTAACAGATCGGGAGATATTTGCCTTTTCAAAAATTGATTTTCGAAGAATCTCGAAAAATTAAAATGTCTCTATCCTTCAAACCCTTGGACATACATTGACGTGACTCTGACATGAAGTTGACATGTACGTACCCTCAAAGTGACATAAGTGTTGTCTCTCAAATTCCTACAGATCGGGAGATATTTGCCTTTTAAAAAATTGACTTTCGAATAATCTCCCAAAATTAAAATGCCTCTGTCCTCCAAACACTTGGACATACATTGACGTGAATCTGACAGGAAGTTGACATATACGATCCCTCAAAGTGACATAAGTTTTGTCTCACAGATTCCTACAGATCGGGAGATATTTGCCTTTTCAAAAATTGACTTTCGAATAATCTCGAAAAATTTAAATGTCTCTATCCTCCAAACTCTTGGACATACATTGACGTGACTCTGACATGAAGTTGACATATACGTTCCCTCAAAGTGACATAAGTGTTGTCTCTCAAATTCCTACAGATCGGGAGATATTTGCCTTTTAAAAAATTGACTTTCAAATAATCTCGAAAAATTGAAATATCTCTATCCTCCAAACCCTTGGACATACATTGACGTGCCTCTGACTTGAAGTTGACATATACGTTACCTCAAAGTGACATAAGTTTTGTCTCTCAGAATCCAACAGATTGGGAGATATTTGCCTTTTCAAAAATTGACTTTCGAATAATCACGAAAAATTAAAATGTCTCTATCCTCCAAACTCTTGGACATACATTGACGTGACTCTGACATGAAGTTGACATATACGTTCCCTCAAAGTGACATAAGGTTTGTCTCTCAGATTCCTACAGATCGGGAGATATTTGCCTTTTCAAAAATTGACTTTCGAATAATCTCTAAAAATTAAAATATCTCTATCCTCCAAACCCTTGGACATACATTGACGTGACTCTGACATGAAGTTGACATATACGTTCCCTCAAAGTGACATAAGTGTTGTCTCTCAGATTCCTACAGATCGGGATATATTTGCCTTTTCAAAAATTGACTTTGGAATAATATCGAAAAATTAAAATGTGTTTATCCTCTAAACCCTTGGACGTTACATTGACGTGACTCTGACATGAAGTTTACATATACGTTCCCTCAAAGTGACATAAGTTTTGTCTCTCAGATTCCTACAGATCGAGAGATATTTGCCTTTTCAGAAATTGACTTTCGAATAATCTCGAAACATTTAAATGCCTTTATCCTCCAAACCCTTGGACATACTTTGACGTGAATCTGACATGAAGTTGGCATATACGTTCCCTCAAAGTGACATAAGTTTTGTCTCTCAGATACCTACAGATCGGGAGATATTTGCCTTTTCAAATATTGACTTTCGAATAATCTCGAAAAATTAAAATATCTCTATCCTCCAAATCCTAGGACATACATTGACGTGACTCTGACATGAAGTTGACATATACGTTCCTTCAAAGTGACATAAGTTTTGTCTCTCAGATTCCTACAGATCGAAAGATATTTTCCTTTTCAAAAATTGTCTTTCGAATAATCTCGAAAAATTAAAATGTTTCACTCCTCCAAACCCTTGGACATACATTGATGTGACTCTGACATGAAGTTGACATATACGTTCCCTCAAAGTGACATAAGTTTTGTCTCTCAGATTCCTACAGATCGGGAGATATTTGCCTTTTCATAAATTGACTTACGAATAATCTCGAAAAATTTAAATGTCTCTATCCTCCAAACCCTTGGACATACATTGACGTGACTCTGACATGAAGTTGACATATACGTTCCTTCAAAGTGACATAAGTTTTGTCTTTCAGATTCCAACAGATCGGGAGATATTTGCCTTTTCAAAAATTGACTTTCGAATAATCTCGAAAAATTAAAATTTCTCTATCCTCCAAACTCTTGGACATACATTGACGTGACTATGACATGAAGTTCACATATACGTTCCCTCAAAGTGACATAAGTTTTGTCTCTCAGATTCCTACAGATCGGAAGATATTTGTTTTTTAAAAAATTGACTTTCGAATAATCTCGAAAAATTAAAATATCTCTATCCTCCAAACCCTTGGACATACATTGACGTGACTCTGACATGAAGTTGACATATACGTTCCCTCAAAGTGACATAAGTGTTGTCTCTCAGATTCCTACAGATCGGGATATATTTGCCTTTTCAAAAATTTACTTACGAATAATCTCAAAAAATTAAAATGTCTCTATACTCCAAACCCTTGGACATACATTGACGTGCCTCTGAATTGAAGTTGACATATACGTTCCCTCAAAGTGACATAAGTTTTGTCTCTCAGATTCCTACAGATCGGGAGATATTTGCCTTTTCAAAAATTGACTTTAGATTAATTTCGAAAAATTGAAATGTCTCTATCCTCCAAACCCTTCTACATACATTGACGTGACTCTGACATGAAGTTGACATATACGTTACCTCAAAGTGACATAAGTTTTGTATCTCAGATTCCTACAGATCGGGAGATATTTGCCTTTTCAAAAATTGATTTTCGAATAATCTCGAAAAATTTAAATGTCTCTATCCTCCAAACCCTTGGACATACATTGACGTGACTCTGAAATGAAGTTGACATATACGTTCCCTCAAAGTGACATAAGGTTTGTCTCTCAGATTCCTACAGATCGGGAGATATTTGCCTTTTCAAAAATTGACTTTTTAATAATCTCGAAAAATTAAAATGTCTCTATCCTCGAAACCCTTGGACATACATTGACGTGACTCTGACATGAAGTTGACATATACGTTACATCAAAGTGACATAAGGTTTACCTCTCAGATTCTTACAGATCGGGAGATATTTGCCTTTTCAAAAATTGATTTTCGAAGAATCTCGAAAAATTAAAATGTCTCTATCCTTCAAACCCTTGGACATACATTGACGTGACTCTGACATGAAGTTGACATGTACGTACCCTCAAAGTGACATAAGTGTTGTCTCTCAAATTCCTACAGATCGGGAGATATTTGCCTTTTAAAAAATTGACTTTCAAATAATCTCGAAAAATTGAAATATCTCTATCCTCCAAACCCTTGGACATACATTGACGTGCCTCTGACTTGAAGTTGACATATACGTTACCTCAAAGTGACATAAGTTTTGTCTCTCAGAATCCAACAGATTGGGAGATATTTGCCTTTTCAAAAATTGACTTTCGAATAATCACGAAAAATTAAAATGTCTCTATCCTCCAAACTCTTGGACATACATTGACGTGACTCTGACATGAAGTTGACATATACGTTCCCTCAAAGTGACATAAGGTTTGTCTCTCAGATTCCTACAGATCGGGAGATATTTGCCTTTTCAAAAATTGACTTTCGAATAATCTCTAAAAATTAAAATATCTCTATCCTCCAAACCCTTGGACATACATTGACGTGACTCTGACATGAAGTTGACATATACGTTCCCTCAAAGTGACATAAGTGTTGTCTCTCAGATTCCTACAGATCGGGATATATTTGCCTTTTCAAAAATTGACTTTGGAATAATATCGAAAAATTAAAATGTGTTTATCCTCTAAACCCTTGGACGTTACATTGACGTGACTCTGACATGAAGTTTACATATACGTTCCCTCAAAGTGACATAAGTTTTGTCTCTCAGATTCCTACAGATCGAGAGATATTTGCCTTTTCAGAAATTGACTTTCGAATAATCTCGAAACATTTAAATGCCTTTATCCTCCAAACCCTTGGACATACTTTGACGTGAATCTGACATGAAGTTGGCATATACGTTCCCTCAAAGTGACATAAGTTTTGTCTCTCAGATACCTACAGATCGGGAGATATTTGCCTTTTCAAATATTGACTTTCGAATAATCTCGAAAAATTAAAATATCTCTATCCTCCAAATCCTAGGACATACATTGACGTGACTCTGACATGAAGTTGACATATACGTTCCTTCAAAGTGACATAAGTTTTGTCTCTCAGATTCCTACAGATCGAAAGATATTTTCCTTTTCAAAAATTGTCTTTCGAATAATCTCGAAAAATTAAAATGTTTCACTCCTCCAAACCCTTGGACATACATTGATGTGACTCTGACATGAAGTTGACATATACGTTCCCTCAAAGTGACATAAGTTTTGTCTCTCAGATTCCTACAGATCGGGAGATATTTGCCTTTTCATAAATTGACTTACGAATAATCTCGAAAAATTTAAATGTCTCTATCCTCCAAACCCTTGGACATACATTGACGTGACTCTGACATGAAGTTGACATATACGTTCCCTCAAAGTGACATAAGTGTTGTCTCTCAGATTCCTACAGATCGGGAGATATTTGCCTTTTCAAAAATTGACTTTCGAATAATCTCCCAAAATTAAAATGCCTCTGTCCTCCAAACACTTGGACATACATTGACGTGAATCTGACATGAAGTTGACATATACGTTCCCTCAAAGTGACATAAGTTTTGTCTCTCAGATTCCTACAGATCGGGAGATACTTGCCTTTTCAAAAATTGACTTTCGAATAATCTCTAAAAATTAAAATATTTCTTTCCTCCAACCCCTTGGACATACATTGACGTGACTCTGACATGAAGTTGACATATACGTTCCCTCAGAGTGACATAAGTTTTGCCTCTCAGATTAATACAGATCGGGAGATATTTGCCTTTTGAAAAATTGACTTTCGAATAATCTCGAAAAATTTAAATGTCTCTATCCTCCAAAATCTTGGACATACATTGAAGTGACTCTGACATGAAGTTGACATATACGTTCCCTCAAAGTGACATAAGTTTTGTTTCTTAGATTATACAGATCGGGAGATATTTGCATTTTCAAAAATTGACTTTCGAATAATCTCGAAAAATTTAAATGTCTCTATCCTCCAAACTCTTGCACATACATTGACGTGACTCTGACATGAAGGTGACATATACGTTCCCTCAAAGTGACATAAGTTTTGTCTCTCAGATTCCTAAGATCGGGAGATATTTGCCTTTTAAAAATTGACTTTCTAATAATCTATAAAAAATTAAATGTCTCTATCATCCAAACCCTTGGACATACATTGACGTGACTCTGACAGGAATTTGACATATACGTTCCCTCAAAGCGATATTAGTTTTGTCTCTCAGATTCCTACAGATCGGAAGATATTTGCCTTTTAAAAATTGACTTTCGAATAATCTCGAAAAATTGAAATATCTCTATCCTCCAAACCCTTGGACATACATTGACGTGCCTCTGACTTGAAGTTGACATATACGTTACCTCAAAGTGACATAAGTTTTGTCTCTCAGAATCCAACAGATTGGGAGATATTTGCCTTTTCAAAAATTGACTTTCGAATAATCACGAAAAATTAAAATGTCTCTATCCTCCAAACTCTTGGACATACATTGACGTGACTCTGACATGAAGTTGACATATACGTTCCCTCAAAGTGACATAAGGTTTGTCTCTCAGAATCCAACAGATTGGGAGATATTTGCCTTTTCAAAAATTGACTTTCGAATAATCACGAAAAATTAAAATGTCTCTATCCTCCAAACTCTTGGACATACATTGACGTGACTCTGACATGAAGTTGACATATACGTTCCCTCAAAGTGACATAAGGTTTGTCTCTCAGATTCCTACAGATCGGGAGATATTTGCCTTTTCAAAAATTGACTTTCGAATAATCTCTAAAAATTAAAATATCTCTATCCTCCAAACCCTTGGACATACATTGACGTGACTCTGACATGAAGTTGACATATACGTTCCCTCAAAGTGACATAAGTGTTGTCTCTCAGATTCCTACAGATCGGGATATATTTGCCTTTTCAAAAATTGACTTTGGAATAATATCGAAAAATTAAAATGTGTTTATCCTCTAAACCCTTGGACGTTACATTGACGTGACTCTGACATGAAGTTTACATATACGTTCCCTCAAAGTGACATAAGTTTTGTCTCTCAGATTCCTACAGATCGAGAGATATTTGCCTTTTCAGAAATTGACTTTCGAATAATCTCGAAACATTTAAATGCCTTTATCCTCCAAACCCTTGGACATACTTTGACGTGAATCTGACATGAAGTTGGCATATACGTTCCCTCAAAGTGACATAAGTTTTGTCTCTCAGATACCTACAGATCGGGAGATATTTGCCTTTTCAAATATTGACTTTCGAATAATCTCGAAAAATTAAAATATCTCTATCCTCCAAATCCTAGGACATACATTGACGTGACTCTGACATGAAGTTGACATATACGTTCCTTCAAAGTGACATAAGTTTTGTCTCTCAGATTCCTACAGATCGAAAGATATTTTCCTTTTCAAAAATTGTCTTTCGAATAATCTCGAAAAATTAAAATGTTTCACTCCTCCAAACCCTTGGACATACATTGATGTGACTCTGACATGAAGTTGACATATACGTTCCCTCAAAGTGACATAAGTTTTGTCTCTCAGATTCCTACAGATCGGGAGATATTTGCCTTTTCATAAATTGACTTACGAATAATCTCGAAAAATTTAAATGTCTCTATCCTCCAAACCCTTGGACATACATTGACGTGACTCTGACATGAAGTTGACATATACGTTCCCTCAAAGTGACATAAGTGTTGTCTCTCAGATTCCTACAGATCGGGAGATATTTGCCTTTTCAAAAATTGACTTTCGAATAATCTCCCAAAATTAAAATGCCTCTGTCCTCCAAACACTTGGACATACATTGACGTGAATCTGACATGAAGTTGACATATACGTTCCCTCAAAGTGACATATTGTTTGTCTCTCAGTTTCCTACAGATCGGGAGATATTTGCCTTTTCAAAAATTGACTATCAAATAATCACAAAAAATTAAAATATTTCTTTCCTCCAACCCCTTGGACATACATTGACGTGACTCTGACATGAAGTTGACATATACGTTCCCTCAGAGTGACATAAGTTTTGCCTCTCAGATTAATACAGATCGGGAGATATTTCCCTTTGGAAAAATTGACTTTCGAATAATCTCGAAAAATTTAAATGTCTCTATCCTCCAAAATCTTGGACATACATTGAAGTGACTCTGACATGAAGTTGACATATACGTTCCCTCAAAGTGACATAAGTTTTGTTTCTTAGATTATACAGATCGGGAGATATTTGCATTTTCAAAAATTGACTTTCGAATAATCTCGAAAAATTTAAATGTCTCTATCCTCCAAACTCTTGCACATACATTGACGTGACTCTGACATGAAGGTGACATATACGTTCCCTCAAAGTGACATAAGTTTTGTCTCTCAGATTCCTAAGATCGGGAGATATTTGCCTTTTAAAAATTGACTTTCTAATAATCTATAAAAAATTAAATGTCTCTATCATCCAAACCCTTGGACATACATTGACGTGACTCTGACAGGAATTTGACATATACGTTCCCTCAAAGCGATATTAGTTTTGTCTCTCAGATTCCTACAGATCGGAAGATATTTGCCTTTTAAAAATTGACTTTCGAATAATCTCGAAGAATTTCAATGTCTCTATCCTCCAAACCCTTGGATATACATTGACGCGACTCTGACAGGAAGTTGACATATACGTTCCCTCAAAGTGATATAAGTTTTGTCTCTCAGATTCCTACAGATCGGAAGATATTTGCTTTTTAAAAAAATGACTTTCGAATAATCTCGAAAAATTAAAATATCTCTATCCTCCAAACCCTTGGACATACATTGACGTGACTCTGACATGAAGTTGACATATACGTTCCCTCAAAGTGACATAAGTGTTGTCTCTCAGATTCCTTCAGATCGGGATATATTTGCCTTTTCAAAAATTTTCTTACGAATAATCTCAAAAAATTAAAATGTCTCTATACTCCAAACCCTTGGACATACATTGACGTGCCTCTGACTTGAAGTTGACATATACGTTACCTCAAAGTGACATAAGTTTCGTCTCTCAGATTCCAACAGATCGGGAGATATTTGCCTTTTCAAAAATTGACTTTCGAATAATCTCGAAAAATTAAAATGTCTCTATCCTCCAAACCCTTGGACATACATTGACGTGACTCTGACATGAAGTTGACATATACGTTCCCTCAAAGTGACATAAGTTTTGTCTCTCAGATTCGTACAGATCGGGAGATATTTGCCTTTTCAAAAATTGACTTTAGATTAATTTCGAAAAATTGAAATGTCTCTATCCTCCAAACCCTTGGACATACATTGACGTGACTCTGAAATGAAGTTGACATATACGTTCCCTCAAAGTGACATAAGGTTTGTGTCTCAGATTCCTACAGATCGGGAGATATTTGCCTTTTCAAAAATTGACTTTTTAATAATCTCGAAAAATTAAAATGTCTCTATCCTCGAAACCCTTGGACATACATTGACGTGCCTCTGACTTGAATTTGACATATACGTTACCTCAAAGTGACATAAGTTTTGTCTCTCAGATTCCAACAAATTGGGAGATATTTGCCTTTTCAAAAATTGACTTTCGAATAATCTCGAAAAATTAAAATGTCTCTATCCTCCAAACTCTTGGACATACATTGACGTGACTCTGACATGAAGTTGACATATACGTTCCCTCAAAGTGACATAAGTTTTGTCTCTCAGATTCCTACAGATCGGGAGATACTTGCCTTTTCAAAAATTGACTTTCGAATAATCTCTAAAAATTAAAATATCTCTATCCTCCAAACCCTTGGACATACATTGACGTGACTCTGACATGAAGTTGACATATGCGTTCCCTCAAAGTGACATAAGTGTTGTCTCTCAGATTCCTACAGATCGGGATATATTTGCCTTTTCAAAAATTGACTTTGGAATAATATCGAAAAATTAAAATGTGTTTATCCTCTATACCCTTGGACGTTACATTGACATGACTCTGACATGAAGTTTACATATACGTTCCCTCAAAGCGACATAAGTTTTGTCTCTCAGATTCCTACAGATCGAGAGATATTTGCCTTTTCAGAAATTGACTTTCGAATAATCTCGAAACATTTAAATGCCTTTATCCTCCAAACCCTTGGACATACATTGACGTGACTCTGACATGAAGTTGACATATACGTTCCTTCAAAGTGACATAAGTTTTGTCTCTCAGATTCCTACAGATCGAAAGATATTTTCCTTCTCAAAAATTGTCTTTCGAATAATCTCGAAAAATTAAAATGTTTCACTCCTCCAAACCCTTGGACATACATTGATGTGACTTTGACATGAAGTTGACATATACGTTCCCTCAAAGTGACATAAGTTTTGTCTCTCAGATTCTTACAGATCGGGAGATATTTGCCTTTTCATAAATTGACTTACGAATAATCTCAAAAAATTAAAATGTCTCTATACTCCAAACCCTTGGACATACATTGACGTGCCTCTGACTTGAAGTTGACATATACGTTACCTCAAAGTGACATAAGTTTCGTCTCTCAGATTCCAACAGATCGGGAGATATTTGCCTTTTCAAAAATTGACTTTCGAATAATCTCGAAAAATTAAAATGTCTCTATCCTCCAAACTGTTGGACATACATTGACGTGACTCTGACATGAAGTTGACATATACGTTCCCTCAAAGTGACATAAGTTTTGTCTCTCAGATTCGTACAGATCGGGAGATATTTGCCTTTTCAAAAATTGACTTTAGATTAATTTCGAAAAATTGAAATGTCTCTATCCTCCAAACCCTTGGACATACATTGACGTGACTCTGAAATGAAGTTGACATATACGTTCCCTCAAAGTGACATAAGGTTTGTGTCTCAGATTCCTACAGATCGGGAGATATTTGCCTTTTCAAAAATTGACTTTTTAATAATCTCGAAAAATTAAAATGTCTCTATCCTCGAAACCCTTGGACATACATTGACGTGCCTCTGACTTGAATTTGACATATACGTTACCTCAAAGTGACATAAGTTTTGTCTCTCAGATTCCAACAAATTGGGAGATATTTGCCTTTTCAAAAATTGACTTTCGAATAATCTCGAAAAATTAAAATGTCTCTATCCTCCAAACTCTTGGACATACATTGACGTGACTCTGACATGAAGTTGACATATACGTTCCCTCAAAGTGACATAAGTTTTGTCTCTCAGATTCCTACAGATCGGGAGATACTTGCCTTTTCAAAAATTGACTTTCGAATAATCTCTAAAAATTAAAATATCTCTATCCTCCAAACCCTTGGACATACATTGACGTGACTCTGACATGAAGTTGACATATGCGTTCCCTCAAAGTGACATAAGTGTTGTCTCTCAGATTCCTACAGATCGGGATATATTTGCCTTTTCAAAAATTGACTTTGGAATAATATCGAAAAATTAAAATGTGTTTATCCTCTATACCCTTGGACGTTACATTGACATGACTCTGACATGAAGTTTACATATACGTTCCCTCAAAGCGACATAAGTTTTGTCTCTCAGATTCCTACAGATCGAGAGATATTTGCCTTTTCAGAAATTGACTTTCGAATAATCTCGAAACATTTAAATGCCTTTATCCTCCAAACCCTTGGACATACATTGACGTGACTCTGACATGAAGTTGACATATACGTTCCTTCAAAGTGACATAAGTTTTGTCTCTCAGATTCCTACAGATCGAAAGATATTTTCCTTCTCAAAAATTGTCTTTCGAATAATCTCGAAAAATTAAAATGTTTCACTCCTCCAAACCCTTGGACATACATTGATGTGACTTTGACATGAAGTTGACATATACGTTCCCTCAAAGTGACATAAGTTTTGTCTCTCAGATTCTTACAGATCGGGAGATATTTGCCTTTTCATAAATTGACTTACGAATAATCTCGAAAAATTCAAATGTCTCTATCCTCCAAACCCTTGGACATACATTGACGTGACTCTGACATGAAGTTGACATATACGTTCCCTCAAAGTGACATAAGTGTTGTCTCTCAGATTCCTACAGATCGGGAGATATTTGCCTTTTCAAAAATTGGCTTTCGAATAATCTCCCAAAATTAAAATGCCTCTGTCCTCCAAACACTTGGACATACATTGACGTGAATCTAACATAAAGTTGACATATACGTTCCCTCAAAGTGACATATTGTTTGTCTCTCAGTTTCCTACAGATCGGGAGATATTTGCCTTTTCAAAAATTGACTATCAAATAATCTCAAAAAATTAAAATATCTCTTTCCTCCAATCCCTTGGACATACATTGACGTGACTCTGACATGAAGTTGACATATACGTTCCCTCAGAGTGACATAAGTTTTGCCTCTCAGATTCCTACAGATCGGGAGATATTTGCCTTTTTAAAAATTGACTTTCGAATAGTCTCGAAAAATTTAGATGTCTCTATCCTCCAAAACCTTGGACATACATTGAAGTGACTCTGACATGAAGTTGACATATACGTTCCCTCAAAGTGACATAAGTTTTGTTTCTTAGATTATACAGATCGGGAGATATTTGCATTTTCAAAAATTGACTTTCGAATAATCTCGAAAAATTTAAATGTCTCTATCCTCCAAACTCTTGCACATACATTGACGTGACTCTGACATGAAGGTGACATATACGTTCCCTCAAAGTGACATAAGTTTTGTCTCTCAGATTCCTAAGATCGGGAGATATTTGCCTTTTAAAAATTGACTTTCTAATAATCTATAAAAAATTAAATGTCTCTATCATCCAAACCCTTGGACATACATTGACGTGACTCTGACAGGAATTTGACATATACGTTCCCTCATAGCGATATTAGTTTTGTCTCTCAGATTCCTACAGATCGGAAGATATTTGCCTTTTAAAAATTGACTTTCGAATAATCTCGAAGAATTTCAATGTCTCTATCCTCCAAACCCTTGGATATACATTGACGCGAATCTGACTGGAAGTTGACATATACGTTCCCTCAAAGTGATATAAGTTTTGTCTCTCAGATTCCTACAGATCGGGAGATATTTGAATTTTCAAGAATTGACTTTCTATAATATCGAGAAATTAAAATGTGTTTATCCTCCAAACTCTTGGACATACATTGACGTGACTCTGACATGAAGTTCACATATACGTTCCCTCAAAGTGACATAAGTTTTGTCTCTCAGATTCCTACAGATCGGGAGATATTTGCCTTTTCAGAAATTGACTTTCGAATAATCTCGAAAAATTAAAATGTCTCTATACTCCAAACCCTCGGACATACAATGACATGAATCTGACATGAAGTTGACATGTACGTTCCCTCAAAGTGACATAAGTTTTGTCTCTCAGATTCCTACAGATCGGGAGATATTTGCCTTTTCAGAAATTGACTTTCGAATAATCTCGAAAAATTAAAATGCCTCTATCCTCCAAACCCTTGGACATACTTTGACGTGAATATGACATGAAGTTGACATATACGTTCCCTCAAAGTGACATAAGTGTTGTCTCTCAGATTCCTTCAGATCGGGAGATATTTGAATTTTCAAAAATTTACTTTCCAATAATCTCGCAAAATTTAAATGCCTCAGTCCTCCAAACCCTTGGACATACATTGACGTGACTCTGACATGAAGGTGACATAAACGTTCCCACAAAGTGACATAAGTTTTGTCTCTAAGATTCCAACAGATCGGGAGATATTTGCCTTTTCAAAAATTGACTTTCGAATAATCTCGAAAAATTAAAATGTCTCACTCCTCCAAACCCTTGGACATACATTGACGTGACTCTGACATGAAGTTGACATATACGTTCCCTCAAAGTGACATAAGTTTTGTCTCTCAGATTCCTACAGATCGGGAGATATTTTCCTTTTCATAAATTGACTTTCGAATAATCTCGAAAAATTAAAATGTCTCTATCCTCCAAACCCTTGGACATACATTGACGTGACTCTGATATGAAGTTGACATATACGTTCCCTCAAAGTGACATAAGTGTTGTCTCTCAGATTCCTACAGATCGGGAGATATTTGCCTTTTTAAAAATTGACTTTCGAATAATCTCGCAAAATTAAAATGCCTCAGTCCTCCAAACCCTTGGACATACATTGACGTGACTCTGACATGAAATTGACATATACATTCCCTCAAAGTGACATAAGTTTTGTCTCTCAGATTCCTACAGATCGGGAGATATTTGCCTTTTCAGAAATTGACTTTCGAATAATCTTGAAAAATTAAAATGTCTCTATACTCCAAACCCTTGGACATACATTGACGTGCCTCTGACTTGAAGTTGACATATACGTTACCTCAAAGTGACATAAGTTTTGTCTCTCAGATTCCAACAGATCGGGAGATATTTGCCTTTTCAAAAATTGACTTTCGAATAATCTCGAAAAATTCAAATGTCTCTATCCTCCAAACTCTTGGACATACATTGACGTGACTCTGACATGAAGTTGACATATACATTCCCTCAAAGTGACATAAGTTTTGTCTCTCATATTCCTACAGATCGGGAGATATTTGCCTTTTCAAAAATTGACCTTCGAATAATCTCGAAAAATTAAAATATCTCTATCCTCCAAACCCTTGGGCATACATTGACGTGACTCTGACATGAAGTTGACATATACGTTCCCTCAAAGTGACATACGTGTTGTCTCTCAGATTCCTACAGATCGGGATATATTTGCCTTTTCAAAAATTGACTTTGGAATAATCTCGAAAAATTTAAATGTCTCTATCCTCCAAACCCTTGGACATACATTGACGTGACTCTGACATGAAGTTGACATATACGTTCCCTCAAAGTGACATATTGTTTGCCTCTCAGTTTCCTACAGATCGGGAGATATTTGCCTTTTCAATAATTGACTATCAAATAATCTCGAAAAATTAAAATATCTCTTTCCTCCAACCCCTTGGACATACATTGACGTGACTTTGACATGAAGTTGACGTATACGTTCCCTCAAAGTGACATAAGTTTTGTCTCTCAGATTCCTACAGATCGGGAGATATTTGAATTTTCAAAAATTGACTTTCGAATAATCTCGAAAAATTAAAATATCTCTATCCTCCAAACCTTGGGACATACATTGACGTGACTCTGACATGAAGTTGACATATACGTTCCCTCAAAGTGACATAAGTGTTGTCTCTCAGATTCCTTCAGATCGGGAGATAATTGAATTTTCAAAAATTGACTTTCCAATAATCTCGCAAAATTAAAATGCCTCAGTCCTCCAAACCCTTGGACATACATTGACGTGACTCTGACATGAAATTGACATATACATTCCCTCAAAGTGACATAAGTTTTGTCTCTCAGATTCCTACAGATCGGGAGATATTTGCCTTTTGAAAAATTGACATTAGAATAATTTCGAAAGATTAAAATGTCTCTATCCTCCAAACCCTTCGACATACATTGACGTGACTCTGACATGAAGTTGACATATACGTTACCTCAAAGTGACATAAGTTTTGCCTCTCAAATTCCTACAGATCGGGAGATATTTGCCTTTTACAAAAATTGACTTTCGAATAATCTCGAAAAATTTAGATCTCTATTCTCCAAACCCTTGGACATACATTGACGTGACTCTGACATGAAGTTGACATATACGTTCCCTCAAAGTGACATAAGGTTTGTCTTTCAGATTCCTACAGATCGGAGGATATTTGCCTTTTCATAAATTGACTTTTGAATAATCTCGAAAAATTTAAATGTCTCTATCCTCAAAACCCTTGGACATACATTGACGTGACTCTGACATGAAGTTGACATATACGTTCCCTCAAAGTGACATTAGTGTTGTCTCTCAGATTAATACAGATCGGGATATATTTGCCTTTTCAAAAATTGACTTTCAAATAATCTCAAAAAATTAAAATGCCTCTATCCTCCAAACCCTTGTACATACTTTTACGTGAATCTGACATGAAGTTGACATATACGTTCCCTCAAAGTGACATAAATTTTGTCTCTCAGATACTTACAGATCGGGAGATATTTGCCTTTTCAAAAATTGACTTTCGAATAATCTCGAAAAATTTAAATATCTCTATCCTCCAAACCCTTGGACATACATTGACGTGACTCTGACATGAAGTTGACATATACGTTCCTTCAAAGTGACATAAGTTTTGTCTTTCAGATTCCAACAGATCGGGAGATATTAGCCTTTTCAAAAATTGACTTTCGAATAATCTCGAAAAATTAAAATTTCTCTATCCTCCAAACTCTTGGACATACATTGACGTGACTCTGACATGAAGTTGACATATACGTTCCCTCAAAGTGACATAAGTTTTGTCTCTCAGATTCCTACAGATCGGAAGAAATTTGCTTTTTAAAAAATTGACTTTCGAATAATCTCGAAAAATTAAAGTATCTCTATCCTCCAAACCCTTGGACATACATTGACGTGACTCTGACATGAAGTTGACATATACGTTCCCTCAAAGTGACATAAGTGTTGTATCTCAGATTCCTACAGATCGGGATATATTTGCCTTTTCAAAAATTTACTTACGAATAATCTCAAAAAATTTAAATGTCTCTATACTCCAAACCCTTGGACATACATTGACGTGCCTCTGACTTGAAGTTGACATATACGTTACCTCAAAGTGACATAAGTTTCGTCTCTCAGATTCCAACAGATCGGGAGATATTTGCCTTTTCAAAAATTGACTTTCGAATAATCACGAAAAATTAAAATGTCTCTATCCTCCAAACTCTTGGACATACATTGACGTGACTCTGACATGAAGTTGACATATACGTTCCCTCAAAGTGACATAATTTTTGTCTCTCAGATTCCTACAGATCGGGAGATATTTGCCTTTTCAAAAATTGACTTTAGATTAATTTCGAAAAATTGAAATGTCTCTATCCTCCAAACCCTTCGACATACATTGACGTGACTCTGACATGAAGTTGACATATACGTTACCTCAAAGTGACATAAGTTTTGTCTCTTAGATTCCTACAGATCGGGAGATATTTGCCTTTTCAAAAATTGACTTTCGAATAATCTCGAAAAATTTAGATGTCTCTATCCTCCAAACCCTTGGACATACATTGACGTGACTCTGAAATGAAGTTGACATATACGTTCCCTCAAAGTGACATAAGGTTTGTCTCTCAGATTCCTACAGATCGGGAGATATTTGCCTTTTCAAAAATTGACTTTTTAATAATCTCGAAAAATTAAAATGTCTCTATCCTCGAAACCCTTGGACATACATTGACGTGACTCTGACATGAAGTTGACATATACGTTACCTCAAAGTGACATAAGGTTTGTCTCTCAGATTCTTACAGATCGGGAGATATTTGCCTTTTCAAAAATTGATTTTCGAAGAATCTCGAAAAATTAAAATGTCTCTATCCTTCAAACCCTTGGACATACATTGACGTGATTCTGACATGAAGTTGACATGTACGTACCCTCAAAGTGACATAAGTGTTGTCTCTCAAATTCCTACAGATCGGGAGATATTTGCCTTTTCAAAAATTGACTTTCAAATAATCTCGAAAAATTAAAATATCTCTATCCTCCAAACCCTTGGACACACATTGACGTGCCTCTGACTTGAAGTTGACATATACGAGGGTCGCTCATTAAGTAATGCCCCACATTTTTTTCCTCAGAATATATTTATTCAAGATGGCTGAAATTTAGTGACAATATAAATCAATGGTTCCTTTACACATACTATTTTTCCACATAGTCCCCATCAACTTGTACGGTTTTACGCCAGCGTGGAACAAGTGCATGCATGCCTTGCCGGTACCAGCTCTTGTCCTGTGCACGTAGCCATGTCCTGACTGCTTGAATCACGCTCTCGTCATCTTCAAATCTTGTTCCGCGGATAGCATCTTTGAGTGGCCCAAAGAGATGAAAGTCGGAGGGTGGATGGGGCAGCACCGTCCAACCCAATTTGGTGATTTCTTCCCGGGTTCTCGGACTTGTGTGAGGGCGTGCATTGTCGTGCAGGAGCAAAATTTCTGCTGTATGCTTGTGAGGCCGAACTCGTCGGAAACGCTTCTTGAGGGTTCCAGGGTCCCGATGTACGCGTCTCGCACCTCTTGGCATTACATCCACAAGAATGAACCCATCACTGTCCCAAAAGACAGTCATCATGACTTTTCCGGCGGAGGGAGTTGTCTTGAATTTCTTCTTTCTCGGTGATTGAGGGTGAATCCACTCCATTGACTGCCTTTTTGTCTCCGGCTCAAAGTGGTGTATCCAGGTTTCGTCACCTGTAATGATCCCTCAGCATCAAAACGCCTCCAACAATTCAGAAGAAATTGTTTTCCTTTGAATCCTGTGGTCTGCTGTGAGACTTCGTGGAACCCATCTTGCGCACACCTTCGAATATGCAAGAGCCCGGATAATTGCAATTACACTTCCATTGCTGACTGAAAGCTGTTGGGCTAATTGTCGAGTTGTGACGCGCCGATCCTCACGAATAATGGCATCCGCGCGGTTCAACATGTCTGGAGTGGTGGCTGTGGCAGGACGCCCAGAGCGCGGCAGATCATGGAGCTCGGTTTCTTCACTTCCTGAAGCTTTGACTCTCTTAGCCCAGCGACCAACGGTGCTCCTATCGACTGCACAGCTTCCATACACAGCACACAAACGTTTATGAATGTTCACCACAGTTTCTTTTTCAGCAAAAAAGAATTCAATTACAGCTCGATGCTTGTAACGAGAGTCGTTCACAGACGTCATTTTAACAGTTCACTACAGCTCCGCCATCGGTTGGAATCATTTGAAACTCCGTACACGAACACGGGAAACATAAAATCTCAAGCATGTAAAAGTACACTTTTCTATATTCATTATTGGCTGAGAAAAAAAATGTGGGGCATTATTTAATGAGCGACCCTCGTACGTTACCTCAAATTGACATAAGTTTTGTCTCTCAGATTCCAACAGATTGGGAGATATTTGCCTTTTCAAAAATTGACTTTCGAATAATCTCGAAAAATTAAAATGTCTCTATCCTCCAAACTCTTGGACATACATTGAAGTGACTCTGACATGAAGTTGACATATACGTTCCCTCAAAGTGACATAAGTTTTGTCTCTCAGATTCCTACAGATCGGGAGATATTTGCCTATTCAAAAATTGACTTTCGAATAATCTCTAAAAATTAAAATATCTCTATCCTCCAAACCCTTGGACATACATTGACGTGACTCTGACATGAAGTTGACATATACGTTCCCTCAAAGTGACATAAGTGTTGTCTCTCAGATTCCTACAGATCGGGATATATTTGCCTTTTCAAAAATTGACTTTGGAATAATATCGAAAAATTAAAATGTGTTTATCCTCTAAACCCTTGGACGTTACATTGAAGTGACTCTGACATGAAGTTTACATATACGTTCCCTCAAAGTGACATAAGTTTTGTCTCTCAGATTCCTACAGATCGAGAGATATTTGCCTTTTCAAAAATTGACTATCAAATAATCTCAAAAAATTAAAATATCTCTTTCCTCCAACCCCTTGGACATACATTGACGTGACTCTGACATGAAGTTGACATATACGTTCCCTCAGAGTGACATAAGTTTTGCCTCTCAGATTCCTACAGATCGGGAGATATTTGCCTTTTCATAAATTGACTTTCGAATAATCTCGAAAAATTTAAATGTCTCTATCCTCCAAAACCTTGGACATACATTGAAGTGACTCTGACATGAAGTTGACATATACGTTCCCTCAAAGTGACATAAGTTTTGTTTCTTAGATTATACAGATCGGGAGATATTTGCATTTTCAATAATTGACTTTCGAATAATCTCGAAAAATTTAAATGTCTCTATCCTCCAAACTCTTGCACATACATTGACGTGACTCTGACATGAAGGTGACATATACGTTCCCTCAAAGTGACATAAGTTTTGTCTCTCAGATTCCTAAGATCGGGAGATATTTGCCTTTTAAAAATTAACTTTCTAATAATCTATAAAAAATTAAATGTCTCTATCATCCAAACCCTTGGACATACATTGACGTGACTCTGACAGGAATTTGACATATACGTTCCCTCAAAGCGATATTAGTTTTGTCTCTCAGATTCCTACAGATCGGAAAATATTTGCCTTTTAAAAATTGACTTTCGAATAATCTCGAAGAATTTCAATGTCTCTATCCTCCAAACCCTTGGATATACATTAACGCGACTCTTACAGGAAGTTGACATATACGTTCCCTCAAAGTGATATAAGTTTTGTCTCTCAGATTCCTACAGATCGGGAGATATTTGAATTTTCAAGAATTGACTTTCTATAATCTCGAGAAATTAAAATGTGTTTATCCTCCAAACTCTTGGACATACATTGATGTGACTCTGACATGAAGTTGACATATACGTTCCCTCAAAGTGACATAAGTTTTGTCTCTCAGATTCCTACAGATCGGGAGATATTTGCCTTTTCAGAAATTGACTTTTGAATAATCTCGAAAAATTAAAATGTCTCTATACTCCAAACCCTCGCACATACAATGACATGAATTTGACATGAAGTTGACATATACGTTCCCTCAAAGTGACATAAGTTTTGTCTCTCAGATTCTTACAGATCGGGAGATATTTGCCTTTTCAGAAATTGACTTTCGAATAATCTCGAAAAATTAAAATGCCTCTATCCTCCAAACCCTTGGACATACTTTGACGTGAATCTGACATGAAGTTGACATATACGTTCCCTCAAAGTGACATAATTGTTGTCTCTCAGATTCCTTCAGATCGGGAGATATTTGAATTTTCAAAAATTTACTTTCCAATAATGTCGCAAAATTTAAATGCCTCAGTCCTCCAAACCCTTGGACATACATTGACGTGACTCTGACATGAAGGTGACATATACGTTTCCTCAAAGTGACATAAGTTTTGTCTCTCAGATTCCTACAGATCGCGAGATATTTGCCTTTTGAATAATTGACTTTCGAATAATTTCGAAAAATTAAAATGTCTCTATCCTCCAAACCCTTCGACATAAATTGACGTGACTCTGACATGAAGTTGACATATACGTTACCTCAAAGTGACATAAGATTTGTCTCTCAGATTCCTACAGATCGGGAGATATTTGCCTTTTCAAAAATTGACTTTCGAATAATCTCGAAAAATTTAAATGTCTCTATCCTCCAAACCCTTCTACATACACTGACGTGACTCTGACATGAAGTTGACATATACGTTCCCTCAAAGTGACATCAGGTTTGTCTCACAGATTCCTACAGATCGGGAGATATTTGCCTTTTCAGAAATTGACTTTCGAATAATCTCGAAAAGTTAAAATGTCTCTATCCTCGAAACCCTTGGACATACATTGACGTGACTCTGACATGAAGTTGACATATACGTTACCTCAAAGTGACATAAGGTTTGTCTCTCAGATTCTAACAGATCGGGAGATATTTGCCTTTTCAATAATTGACTTTCGAATAATCTCGAAAAATTTAAATGTCTCTATCCTCCAAACCCTTGGACATACATTGACGTGACTCTGACATGAAGTTGACATATACGTACCCTCAAAGTGACATAAGTGTTGTCTCTCAGATTCCTACAGATCGGGAGATATTTGCCTTTTCATAAATTGACTTTCGAATAATCTCGAAAAATAAAAATGCCTCTTTCCTTCAAACCCTTGGACATACATTGACGTGACTCTGACATAAAGTTGACATATTCGTTCCCTCAAAGTGACATAAGTTTTGTCTCACAGATTCTTACAGATCGGGAGATATTTGCCTTTTCAAAAATTGACTTTCGAATAATCTCGAAAAATTAAAATATCTCTATCCTCCAAACCCTTGGACATACATTGACGTGACCCTGACATGAAGTTGACATATACGTTACCTGAGAGTGACATAATTTTTGTCTCTCAGATTCCTACAGATCGGGAGATATTTGCCTTTTCAAAAATTGACTATCGAATAATCTCGAAAAATTTAAATGTTTCTATCCTCCAAACCCTTGGACATACATTGACGTGACTCTGACATGAAGTTGACATATACGTTCCCTCAAAGTGACATAAGTTTCGTCTCTCAGGTTCCTACAGATCGGGAGATATTTGCCTTTACAAAAATTGACTTTCGAAAAATCTCAAAAAATTAAAATGTCTCTATCCTCCAAACCCTTGGACATACAATGACGTGACTCTGACATGAAGTTAACATATACGTTACCTCAAAGTGACATAAGTTTTGTCTCTCAGATTAAAGAGATCGGGAGATATTTGCCTTTTCAAAAATTGACTTTCAAATAATCTCGAAAAATTAAAATATCTCTATCCTCCAAACCCTTGGACATACATTGACGTGCCTCTGAATTGAAGTTGACATATACGTTACCTCAAAGTGACATAAGTTTTGTCTCTCAGATTAAAGAGATCGGGAGATATTTGCCTTTTCAAAAATTGACTTTCGAATAATTTCGAAAAATTAAAATGTCTCTATCCTCCAAACTCTTGGACATACGTTGACGTGACTCTCACATGAAGTTGACATATACGTTCCCTCAAAGTGACATAGGTTTTGTCTTTCAGATTCCTACAGATCTGGAGATATTTGCCTTTAAAAAATTGACTTTCGAATAATCTCGAAAAATTAAAATATCTCTATCCTCCAAACCCTTGCACATACATTGACGTGACTCTGACAGGAAGTTGACATATACGTTCCCTCAAAGTGACATAAGTGTTGTCTCTCAGATTCCTACAGATCGGGATACATTTGCCTTTTCAGAAATTGAACTTTCGAATAATCTCGAAAAATTAAAATGCCTCTATCCTCCAAACTCTTGGACATACTTTGACGTGAATCTGACATGAAGTTGACATATACGTTCTTTCAAAGTGACATAAGTTTTGTATCTCAGATACCTACAGATCGGGAGATATTTGCCTTTTCAGAAATTGACTTTCGAATAATCTCGCAAAATTAAAATGCCCCTGTCCTCCAAACACTTGGACATACATTGACGTTAATCTGACATGAAGTTGACATATACGTTCCCTCAAAGTGACATATTGTTTGTCTCTCAGTTTCCTACAGATCGGGAGATATTTGCCTTTTCAAAAATTGACTATCAAATAATCTCGAAAAATCAAAATATCTCTTTCCTCCAAACCCTTGGACATACATTGACGTGACTCTGACATGAAGTTGACATATACGTTCCCTCAAAGTGACATAAGTTTTGTCTCTCAGATTCCTACAGATCGGGAGATATTTGCCTTTTCAAAAATTGACTTTCGAATAATCTCGAAAAATTAAAATGTCTCTATCCTCCAAACCTTTGGACATACATTGACGTGACTCTGACATGAAGTTGACATATACGTTCCCTCAAAGTGACATAAGTGTTGTCTCTTAGATTCCTTCAGATCGGGAGATATTTGAATTTCCAAAAATTGACTTGCCAATAATCTCGCAAAATTAAAATGCCTCAGTCCTCCAAACCCTAGGACATACATTGACGTGACTCTGACATGAAGTTGACATATACGTTCCCTCTAAGTGACATAAGTTTTGTCTCTCAGATTCCTACAGATCGGGAGATATTTGCCTTTTGATAAATTGACTTTAGATAAATTTCGAAAAATTAAAATGTCTCTATCATCCAAACCCTTCGACATACATTGACGTGACTCTGACATGAAGTTGACATATACGTTCCCTCTAAGTGACATAAGTTTTGTCTCTCAGATTCCTACAGATCGGGAGATATTTGCCTTTTCAAAAATTGACTTTCGAATAATCTCGAAAAATTTAAATGTCTCTATCCTCCAAACCCTTGGACATACAGTGACGTGACTCTGAAATGGAGTTGACATATACGTTCCCTCAAAGTGACATAAGGTTTGTCTCTCAGATTCCTACAGATCGGGAGATATTTGCCTTTTCAAAAATTGACTTTTTAATAATCTCGAAAAATTAAAATGTCTCTATCCTCGAAACCCTTGGACATACATTGACGTGACTCTGACATGAAGTTGACATATACGTTACCTCAAAGTGACATAAGGTTTGTCTCTCAGATTCTTACAGATCGGGAGATATTTGCCTTTTCAAAAATTGACTTTCGAAGAATCTCAAAAAATTAAAATGTCTCTATCCTTCAAACCCTTGGACATACATTGACGTGACTCTGACATGAAGTTGACATATACGTACCCTCAAAGTGACATAAGTGTTGTCTCTCAGATTCCTACAGATCGGGAGATATTTGCCTTTTCAAAAATTGACTTTCAAATAATCTCGAAAAATTAAAATATCTCTATCCTCCAAACCCTTGGACATACATTGACGTGAATCTGACATGAAGTTGACATAAACGTTCCCTCAAAGTGACATAAGTTTTGTCTCTCAGATTCCTACAGATCGGGAGATATTTGCCTTTTCATAAATTGACTTTCGAATAATCTCGAAAGATTAAAATGTCTCTATCCTCCAAACCCTTGGACATACATTGACGTGACTCTGACATGAAGTTGACATATTCGTTCCCTCAAAGTGACATAAGTGTTGTCTCTCAGATTCCTTCAGATCGGTAGATATTTGCCTTTTCAAAAATTGACTTTCGAAAAATCTCGCAAAATTAAAATGCCTCTGTCCTCCAAACACTTGGACATACATTGACGTGAATCTGACATGAAGTTGACATATACGTTCCCTCAAAGTGACATATTGTTTGTCTCTCAGTTTCCTACAGATCGGGAGATATTTGCCTTTTCAAAAATTGACTATCAAATAATCTCGAAAAATTAAAATATCTCTTTCCAACAACCCCTTGGACATACATTAACGTGACTCTGACATGAAGTTGACATATACGTTCCCTCACAGTGACATAAGTTTTGTCTCTCAGATTCCTACAGATCGGGAGATATTTGAATTTTCAAAAATTGGATTCCGAATAATCTCGAAAAATTAAAATGTCTCTATCCTCCAAACCTTTTAACATACATTGACGTGACTCTGACATGAAGTTGACATATACGTTCCCTCAAAGTGACATAAGTGTTGTCTCTCAAATTCCTTCAGATCACGAGATATTTGAATTTTCAAAAATTGACTTTCCAATAATCTCGCAAAATTAAAATGCCTCAGTCCTCCAAACCCTTGGACATACATTGACGTGACTCTGACATGAAGTTGATATATACGTTCCCTCAAAGTGACATAAGTTTTGTCTCTCAGATTCCTACAGATCGGGAGATATTTGCCTTTTGAAAAATTGACTTTAGAATAATTTCGAAAAATTAAAATGTCTCTATCCTCCAAACCCTTAGACATACATTGACGTGACTCTGACATGGAGTTGACATATACGTTACCTCAAAGTGACATAAGTTTTGTCTCTCAGATTTCTACAGATCGGGAGATATTTGCCTTTTCAAATATTGACTTTCGAATAATCTCGAAAAATTTAAATGTCTCTATCCTCCAAACCCTTGGACATACATTGACGTGACTCTGACATGAAGTTGACATATACGTACCCTCAAAGTGACATAAGTGTTGTCTCTCAGATTCCTACAGATCGGGAGATATTTGCCTTTTCAAAAATTGACTTTCAAATAATCTCGAAAAATTAAAATATCTCTATCCTCCAAACCCTTGGACATACATTGACGTGCCTCTGACTTGAAGTTGACATATATGTTACCTCAAAGTGACATAAGTTTTGTCTCTCAGATTACTACAGATCGGGAGATATTTGCTTTTTCAAAAATTGACTTTCGAATAATCTCGAAAAATTTAAATATCTCTATCCTCCAAACCCTTGGGCATACATTGACGTGACTCTGACATGAAGTTGACATATACGTTCCTTCAAAGTGACATAAGTTTTGTCTTTCAGATTCCAACAGATCGGGAGATATTAGCCTTTTCAAAAATTGACTTTCGAATAATCTCGAAAAATTAAAATATTTCTATCCTCCAAACTCTTGGACATACATTGACGTGACTCTGACATGAAGTTGACATATACGTTCCCTCAAAGTGACATAAGTTTTGTCTCTCAGATTCCTACAGATCGGAAGATATTTGCTTTTTAAAAAATTGACTTTCGAATAATCTCGAAAAATTAAAGTATCTATATCCTCCAAACCCTTGGACATACATTGACGTGACTCTGACATGAAGTTGACATATACGTTCCCTCAAAGTGACATAAGTGTTGTATCTCAGATTCCTACAGATCGGGATATATTTGCCTTTTCAAAAATTTACTTACGAATAATCTCAAAAAATTAAAATGTCTCTATACTCCAAACCCTTGGGCATACATTGACGTGCCTCTGACTTGAAGTTGACATATACGTTACCTCAAAGTGACATAAGTTTCGTCTCTCAGATTCCAACAGATCGGGAGATATTTGCCTTTTCAAAAATTGACTTTCGAATAATCTCGAAAAATTAAAATGTCTCTATCCTCCAAACTCTTGGACATACATTGACGTGACTCTGACATGAAGTTGACATATACGTTCCCTCAAAGTGACATAATTTTTGTCTCTCAGATTCCTACAGATCGGGAGATATTTGCCTTTTCAAAAATTGACTTTCGAATAATCTCGAAAAATTTAGATGTCTCTATCCTCCAAACCCTTGGACATACATTGACGTGACTCTGAAATGAAGTTGACATATACGTTCCCTCAAAGTGACATAAGGTTTGTCTCTCAGATTCCTACAGATCGGGAGATATTTGCCTTTTCAAAAATTGACTTTTTAATAATCTCGAAAAATTAAAATGTCTCTATCCTCGAAACCCTTGGACATACATTGACGTGACTCTGACATGAAGTTGACATATACGTTACCTCAAAGTGACATAAGGTTTGTCTCTCAGATTCTTACAGATCGGGAGATATTTGCCTTTTCAAAAATTGATTTTCGAAGAATCTCGAAAAATTAAAATGTCTCTATCCTTCAAACCCTTGGACATACATTGACGTGATTCTGACATGAAGTTGACATGTACGTACCCTCAAAGTGACATAAGTGTTGTCTCTCAAATTCCTACAGATCGGGAGATATTTGCCTTTTCAAAAATTGACTTTCAAATAATCTCGAAAAATTAAAATATCTCTATCCTCCAAACCCTTGGACACACATTGACGTGCCTCTGACTTGAAGTTGACATATACGAGGGTCGCTCATTAAGTAATGCCCCACATTTTTTTCCTCAGAATATATTTATTCAAGATGGCTGAAATTTAGTGACAATATAAATCAATGGTTCCTTTACACATACTATTTTTCCACATAGTCCCCATCAACTTGTACGGTTTTACGCCAGCGTGGAACAAGTGCATGCATGCCTTGCCGGTACCAGCTCTTGTCCTGTGCACGTAGCCATGTCCTCACTGCTTGAATCACGCTCTCGTCATCTTCAAATCTTGTTCCGCGGATTGCATCTTTGAGTGGCCCAAAGAGATGAAAGTCGGAGGGTGGATGGGGCAGCACCGTCCAACCCAATTTGGTGATTTCTTCCCGGGTTCTCGGACTTGTGTGAGGGCGTGCATTGTCGTGCAGGAGCAAAATTTCTGCTGTATGCTTGTGAGGCCGAACTCGTCGGAAACGCTTCTTGAGGGTTCCAGGGTCCCGATGTACGCGTCTCGCACCTCTTGGCATTACATCCACAAGAATGAACCCATCACTGTCCCAAAAGACAGTCATCATGACTTTTCCGGCGGAGGGAGTTGTCTTGAATTTCTTCTTTCTCGGTGATTGAGGGTGAATCCACTCCATTGACTGCCTTTTTGTCTCCGGCTCAAAGTGGTGTATCCAGGTTTCGTCACCTGTAATGATCCCTCAGCATCAAAACGCCTCCAACAATTCAGAAGAAATTGTTTTCCTTTGAATCCTGTGGTCTGCTGTGAGACTTCGTGGAACCCATCTTGCGCACACCTTCGAATATGCAAGAGCCCGGATAATTGCAATTACACTTCCATTGCTGACTGAAAGCTGTTGGGCCAATTGTCGAGTTGTGACGCGCCGATCCTCACGAATAATGGCATCCGCGCGGTTCAACATGTCTGGAGTGGTGGCTGTGGCAGGACGCCCAGAGCGCGGCAGATCATGGAGCTCGGTTTCTTCACTTCCTGAAGCTTTGACTCTCTTAGCCCAGCGACCAACGGTGCTCCTATCGACTGCACAGCTTCCATACACAGCACACAAACGTTTATGAATGTTCACCACAGTTTCTTTTTCAGCAAAAAAGAATTCAATTACAGCTCGATGCTTGTAACGAGAGTCGTTCACAGACGTCATTTTAACAGTTCACTACAGCTCCGCCATCGGTTGGAATCATTTGAAACTCCGTACACGAACACGGGAAACATAAAATCTCAAGCATGTAAAAGTACACTTTTCTATATTCATTATTGGCTGAGAAAAAAAATGTGGGGCATTATTTAATGAGCGACCCTCGTACGTTACCTCAAATTGACATAAGTTTTGTCTCTCAGATTCCAACAGATTGGGAGATATTTGCCTTTTCAAAAATTGACTTTCGAATAATCTCGAAAAATTAAAATGTCTCTATCCTCCAAACTCTTGGACATACATTGAAGTGACTCTGACATGAAGTTGACATATACGTTCCCTCAAAGTGACATAAGTTTTGTCTCTCAGATTCCTACAGATCGGGAGATATTTGCCTTTTCAAAAATTGACTTTCGAATAATATCTAAAAATTAAAATATCTCTATCCTCCAAACCCTTGGACATACATTGACGTGACTCTGACATGAAGTTGACATATACGTTCCCTCAAAGTGACATAAGTGTTGTCTCTCAGATTCCTACAGATCGGGATATATTTGCCTTTTCAAAAATTGACTTTGGAATAATATCGAAAAATTAAAATGTGTTTATCCTCTAAACCCTTGGACGTTACATTGACGTGACTCTGACATGAAGTTTACATATACGTTCCCTCAAAGTGACATAAGTTTTGTCTCTCAGATTCCTACAGATCGAGAGATATTTGCCTTTTCAAAAATTGACTATCAAATAATCTCAAAAAATTAAAATATCTCTTTCCTCCAACCCCTTGGACATACATTGACGTGACTCTGACATGAAGTTGACATATACGTTCCCTCAGAGTGACATAAGTTTTGCCTCTCAGATTCCTACAGATCGGGAGATATTTGCCTTTTCATAAATTGACTTTCGAATAATCTCGAAAAATTTAAATGTCTCTATCCTCCAAACTCTTGCACATACATTGACGTGACTCTGACATGAAGGTGACATATACGTTCCCTCAAAGTGACATAAGTTTTGTCTCTCAGATTCCTAAGATCGGGAGATATTTGCCTTTTAAAAATTGACTTTCTAATAATCTATAAAAAATTAAATGTCTCTATCATCCAAACCCTTGGACATACATTGACGTGACTCTGACAGGAATTTGACATATACGTTCCCTCAAAGCGATATTAGTTTTGTCTCTCAGATTCCTACATATCGGAAGATATTTGCCTTTTAAAAATTGACTTTCGAATAATCTCGAAGAATTTCAATGTCTCTATCCTCCAAACCCTTGGATATACATTAACGCGACTCTTACAGGAAGTTGATATATACGTTCCCTCAAAGTGATATAAGTTTTGTCTCTCAGATTCCTACAGATCGGGAGATATTTGAATTTTCAAGAATTGACTTTCTATAATCTCGAGAAATTAAAATGTGTTTATCCTCCAAACTCTTGGACATACATTGATGTGACTCTGACATGAAGTTGACATATACGTTCCCTCAAAGTGACATAAGTTTTGTCTCTCAGATTCCTACAGATCGGGAGATATTTGCCTTTTCAGAAATTGACTTTCGAATAATCTCGAAAAATTAAAATGTCTCTATACTCCAAACCCTCGCACATACAATGACATGAATTTGACATGAAGTTGACATATACGTTCCCTCAAAGTGACATAAGTTTTGTCTCTCAGATTCTTACAGATCGGGAGATATTTGCCTTTTCAGAAATTGACTTTCGAATAATCTCGAAAAATTAAAATGCCTCTATCCTCCAAACCCTTGGACATACTTTGACGTGAATCTGACATGAAGTTGACATATACGTTCCCTCAAAGTGATATAATTGTTGTCTCTCAGATTCCTTCAGATCGGGAGATATTTGAATTTTCAAAAATTTACTTTCCAATAATCTCGCAAAATTTAAATGCCTCAGTCCTCCAAACCCTTGGACATACATTGACGTGACTCTGACATGAAGGTGACATATACGTTTCCTCAAAGTGACATAAGTTTTGTCTCTCAGATTCCTACAGATCGCGAGATATTTGCCTTTTGAATAATTGACTTTCGAATAATTTCGGAAATTAAAATGTCTCTATCCTCCAAACCCTTCGACATAAATTGACGTGACTCTGACATGAAGTTGACATATACGTTACCTCAAAGTGACATAAGATTTGTCTCTCAGATTCCTACAGATCGGGAGATATTTGCCTTTTCAAAAATTGACTTTCGAATAATCTCGAAAAATTTAAATGTCTCTATCCTCCAAACCCTTCTACATACACTGACGTGACTCTGACATGAAGTTGACATATACGTTCCCTCAAAGTGACATCAGGTTTGTCTCACAGATTCCTACAGATCGGGAGATATTTGCCTTTTCAGAAATTGACTTTCGAATAATCTCGAAAAGTTAAAATGTCTCTATCCTCGAAACCCTTGGACATACATTGACGTGACTCTGACATGAAGTTGACATATACGTTACCTCAAAGTGACATAAGGTTTGTCTCTCAGATTCTAACAGATCGGGAGATATTTGCCTTTTCAATAATTGACTTTCGAATAATCTCGAAAAATTTAAATGTCTCTATCCTCCAAACCCTTGGACATACATTGACGTCACTCTGACATGAAGTTGACATATACGTACCCTCAAAGTGACATAAGTGTTGTCTCTCAGATTCCTACAGATCGGGAGATATTTGCCTTTTCAAAAATTGACTTTCGAATAATCTCGAAAAATAAAAATGCCTCTTTCCTTCAAACCCTTGTACATACATTGACGTGACTCTGACATAAAGTTGACATATACGTTCCCTCAAAGTGACATAAGTTTTGTCTCACAGATTCTTACAGATCGGGAGATATTTGCCTTTTCAAAAATTGACTTTCGAATAATCTCGAAAAATTAAAATATCTCTATCCTCCAAACCCTTGGACATACATTGACGTGACCCTGACATGAAGTTGACATATACGTTACCTGAGAGTGACATAATTTTTGTCTCTCAGATTCCTACAGATCGGGAGATATTTGCCTTTTCAAAAATTGACTATCGAATAATCTCGAAAAATTTAAATGTTTCTATCCTCCAAACCCTTGGACATACATTGACGTGACTCTGACATGAAGTTGACATATACGTTCCCTCAAAGTGACATAAGTTTCGTCTCTCAGGTTCCTACAGATCGGGAGATATTTGCCTTTACAAAAATTGACTTTCGAAAAATCTCAAAAAATTAAAATGTCTCTATCCTCCAAACCCTTGGACATACAATGACGTGACTCTGACATTAAGTTAACATATACGTTACCTCAAAGTGACATAAGTTTTGTCTCTCAGATTAAAGAGATCGGGAGATATTTGCCTTTTCAAAAATTGACTTTCAAATAATCTCGAAAAATTAAAATATCTCTATCCTCCAAACCCTTGGACATACATTGACGTGCCTCTGACTTGAAGTTGACATATACGTTACCTCAAAGTGACATAAGTTTTGTCTCTCAGATTAAAGAGATCGGGAGATATTTGCCTTTTCAAAAATTGACTTTCGAATAATTTCGAAAAATTAAAATATCTCTATCCTCCAAACCCTTGCACATACATTGACGTGACTCTGACAGGAAGTTGACATATACGTTCCCTCAAAGTGACATAAGTGTTGTCTCTCAGATTCCTACAGATCGGGATACATTTGCCTTTTCAGAAATTGAACTTTCGAATAATCTCGAAAAATTAAAATGCCTCTATCCTCCAAACTCTTGGACATACTTTGACGTGAATCTGACATGAAGTTGACATATACGTTCTTTCAAAGTGACATAAGTTTTGTATCTCAGATACCTACAGATCGGGAGATATTTGCCTTTTCAGAAATTGACTTTCGAATAATCTCGCAAAATTAAAATGCCTCTGTCCTCCAAACACTTGGACATACATTGACGTTAATCTGACATGAAGTTGACATATACGTTCCCTCAAAGTGACATATTGTTTGTCTCTCAGTTTCCTACAGATCGGGAGATATTTGCCTTTTAAAAAATTGACTATCAAATAACCTCGAAAAATCAAAATATCTCATTCCTCCAAACCCTTGGACATACATTGACGTGACTCTGACATGAAGTTGACATATACGTTCCCTCAAAGTGACATAAGTTTTGTCTCTCAGATTCCTACAGATCGGGAGATATTTGCCTTTTCAAAAATTGACTTTCGAATAATCTCGAAAAATTAAAATGTCTCTATCCTCCAAACCTTTGGACATACATTGACGTGACTCTGACATGAAGTTGACATATACGTTCCCTCAAAGTGACATAAGTGTTGTCTCTTAGATTCCTTCAGATCGGGAGATATTTGAATTTCCAAAAATTGACTTGCCAATAATCTCGCAAAATTAAAATGCCTCAGTCCTCCAAACCCTAGGACATACATTGACGTGACTCTGACATGAAGTTGACATATACGTTCCCTCTAAGTGACATAAGTTTTGTCTCTCAGATTCCTACAGATCGGGAGATATTTGCCTTTTGATAAATTGACTTTAGATAAATTTCGAAAAATTAAAATGTCTCTATCCTCCAAACCCTTCGACATACATTGACGTGACTCTGACATGAAGTTGACATATACGTTCCCTCTAAGTGACATAAGTTTTGTCTCTCAGATTCCTACAGATCGGGAGATATTTGCCTTTTCAAAAATTGACTTTCGAATAATCTCGAAAAATTTAAATGTCTCTATCCTCCAAACCCTTGGACATACAGTGACGTGACTCTGAAATGGAGTTGACATATACGTTCCCTCAAAGTGACATAAGGTTTGTCTCTCAGATTCCTACAGATCGGGAGATATTTGCCTTTTCAAAAATTGACTTTTTAATAATCTCGAAAAATTAAAATGTCTCTATCCTCGAAACCCTTGGACATACATTGACGTGACTCTGACATGAAGTTGACATATACGTTACCTCAAAGTGACATAAGGTTTGTCTCTCAGATTCTTACAGATCGGGAGATATTTGCCTTTTCAAAAATTGACTTTCGAAGAATCTCAAAAAATTAAAATGTCTCTATCCTTCAAACCCTTGGACATACATTGACGTGACTCTGACATGAAGTTGACATATACGTACCCTCAAAGTGACATAAGTTTTGTCTCTCAGATTCCTACAGATCGGGAGATATTTGCCTTTTCACAAATTGACTTTCAAATAATCTCGAAAAATTAAAATATCTCTATCCTCCAAACCCTTGGACATACATTGACGTGAATCTGACATGAAGTTGACATAAACGTTCCCTCAAAGTGACATAAGTTTTGTCTCTCAGATTCCTACAGATCGGGAGATATTTGCCTTTTCATAAATTGACTTTCGAATAATCTCGAAAGATTAAAATGTCTCTATCCTCCAAACCCTTGGACATACATTGACGTGACTCTGACATGAAGTTGACATATTCGTTCCCTCAAAGTGACATAAGTGTTGTCTCTCAGATTCCTTCAGATCGGTAGATATTTGCCTTTTCAAAAATTGACTTTCGAAAAATCTCGCAAAATTAAAATGCCTCTGTCCTCCAAACACTTGGACATACATTGACGTGAATCTGACATGAAGTTGACATATACGTTCCCTCAAAGTGACATATTGTTTGTCTCTCAGTTTCCTACAGATCGGGAGATATTTGCCTTTTCAAAAATTGACTATCAAATAATCTCGAAAAATTAAAATATCTCTTTCCAACAACCCCTTGGACATACATTAACGTGACTCTGACATGAAGTTGACATATACGTTCCCTCACAGTGACATAAGTTTTGTCTCTCAGATTCCTACAGATCGGGAGATATTTGAATTTTCAAAAATTGGATTCCGAATAATCTCGAAAAATTAAAATGTCTCTATCCTCCAAACCTTTTAACATACATTGACGTGACTCTGACATGAAGTTGACATTTACGTTCCCTCAAAGTGACATAAGTGTTGTCTCTCAAATTCCTTCAGATCACGAGATATTTGAATTTTCAAAAATTGACTTTCCAATAATCTCGCAAAATTAAAATGCCTCAGTCCTCCAAACCCTTGGACATACATTGACGTGACTCTGACATGAAGTTGATATATACGTTCCCTCAAAGTGACATAAGTTTTGTCTCTCAGATTCCTACAGATCGGGAGATATTTGCCTTTTGAAAAATTGACTTTAGAATAATTTCGAAAAATTAAAATGTCTCTATCCTCCAAACCCTTAGACATACATTGACGTGACTCTGACATGGAGTTGACATATACGTTACCTCAAAGTGACATAAGTTTTGTCTCTCAGATTTCTACAGATCGGGAGATATTTGCCTTTTCAAAAATTGACTTTCGAATAATCTCGAAAAATTTAAATGTCTCTATCCTCCAAACCCTTGGACATACATTGACGTGACTCTGACATGAAGTTGACATATACGTACCCTCAAAGTGACATAAGTGTTGTCTCTCAGATTCCTACAGATCGGGAGATATTTGCCTTTTCAAAAATTGACTTTCAAATAATCTCGAAAAATTAAAATATCTCTATCCTCCAAACCCTTGGACATACATTGACGTGCCTCTGACTTGAAGTTGACATATATGTTACCTCAAAGTGACATAAGTTTTGTCTCTCAGATTACTACAGATCGGGAGATATTTGCCTTTTCATAAATTGACTTTCGAATAATCTCGAAAGATTAAAATGTCTCTATCCTCCAAACCCTTGGACATACATTGACGTGACTCTGACATGAAGTTGACATATTCGTTCCCTCAAAGTGACATAAGTGTTGTCTCTCAGATTCCTTCAGATCGGTAGATATTTGCCTTTTCAAAAATTGACTTTCGAAAAATCTCGCAAAATTAAAATGCCTCTGTCCTCCAAACACTTGGACATACATTGACGTGAATCTGACATGAAGTTGACATATACGTTCCCTCAAAGTGACATATTGTTTGTCTCTCAGTTTCCTACAGATCGGGAGATATTTGCCTTTTCAAAAATTGACTATCAAATAATCTCGAAAAATTAAAATATCTCTTTCCAACAACCCCTTGGACATACATTAACGTGACTCTGACATGAAGTTGACATATACGTTCCCTCACAGTGACATAAGTTTTGTCTCTCAGATTCCTACAGATCGGGAGATATTTGAATTTTCAAAAATTGGATTCCGAATAATCTCGAAAAATTAAAATGTCTCTATCCTCCAAACCTTTTAACATACATTGACGTGACTCTGACATGAAGTTGACATTTACGTTCCCTCAAAGTGACATAAGTGTTGTCTCTCAAATTCCTTCAGATCACGAGATATTTGAATTTTCAAAAATTGACTTTCCAATAATCTCGCAAAATTAAAATGCCTCAGTCCTCCAAACCCTTGGACATACATTGACGTGACTCTGACATGAAGTTGATATATACGTTCCCTCAAAGTGACATAAGTTTTGTCTCTCAGATTCCTACAGATCGGGAGATATTTGCCTTTTGAAAAATTGACTTTAGAATAATTTCGAAAAATTAAAATGTCTCTATCCTCCAAACCCTTAGACATACATTGACGTGACTCTGACATGGAGTTGACATATACGTTACCTCAAAGTGACATAAGTTTTGTCTCTCAGATTTCTACAGATCGGGAGATATTTGCCTTTTCAAAAATTGACTTTCGAATAATCTCGAAAAATTTAAATGTCTCTATCCTCCAAACCCTTGGACATACATTGACGTGACTCTGACATGAAGTTGACATATACGTACCCTCAAAGTGACATAAGTGTTGTCTCTCAGATTCCTACAGATCGGGAGATATTTGCCTTTTCAAAAATTGACTTTCAAATAATCTCGAAAAATTAAAATATCTCTATCCTCCAAACCCTTGGACATACATTGACGTGCCTCTGACTTGAAGTTGACATATATGTTACCTCAAAGTGACATAAGTTTTGTCTCTCAGATTACTACAGATCGGGAGATATTTGCTTTTTCAAAAATTGACTTTCGAATAATCTCGAAAAATTAAAATGTCTCTATCCTCCAAACCCTTGGACATACATTGACGTGACTCTGACATGAAGTTGACATATACGTTCCCTCAAAGTGACATAAGTTTTGTCTCTCAGATTCCTACAGATCGGGAGATATTTGCCTTTTAAAAAATTGTCTTTCGAATAATATCGAAAAATTAAAATATCTCTATCCTCCAAACCCTTGGACATACATTGACGTGACTCTGACATGAAGTTGACATATACGTTCCCTCAAAGTGACATAAGTGTTGTCTCTCAGATTTCTACAGATCGGGATATATTTGCCTTTTCAAAAATTGACTTTGGAATAATATCGAAAAATTAAAATGTGTTTATCCTCTAAACCCTTGGACGTACATTGACGTGACTCTGACATGAAGTTGACATATACGTTCCCTCAAAGTGACATAAGTTTTGTCACTCAGATTCCTACAGATCGAGAGATATTTGCCTTTTCAGAAATTGACTTTCGAATAATATCGAAAAATTAAAATGCCTTTATCCTCCAAACCCTTGGACATACTTTAACGTGAATCTGACATGAAGTTGACATATACGTTCCCTCAAAGTGACATAAGTTTTGTCTCTCAGATTCCTACAGATCGGGAGATATTTGCCTTTTCAAAAATTGACTTTCGAATAATCTCGAAAAATTAAAATATCTCTATCCTCCAAACCCTTGGACATACATTGACGTGACTCTGACATGAAGTTGACATATACGTTCCCTCAAAGTGACATAAGTGTTGTCTCTCAGATTCCTACAGATCGGGATATATTTGCCTTTTCAAAAATTGACTTTGGAATAATATCGAAAAATTAAAATGTGTTTATCCTCTAAACCCTTGGACGTTACATTGACGTGACTCTGACATGAAGTTTACATATACGTTCCCTCAAAGTGACATAAGTTTTGTCTCTCAGATTCCTACAGATCGAGAGATATTTGCCTTTTCAGAAATTGACTTTCGAATAATCTCGAAACATTTAAATGCCTTTATCCTCCAAACCCTTGGACATACTTTGACGTGAATCTGACATGAAGTTGGCATATACGTTCCCTCAAAGTGACATAAGTTTTGTCTCTCAGATACCTACAGATCGGGAGATATTTGCCTTTTCAAAAATTGACTTTCGAATAATCTCGAAAAATTAAAATGTCTCTATCCTCCAAATCCTTAGACATACATTGACGTGACTCTGACATGAAGTTGACATATACGTTCCTTCAAAGTGACATAAGTTTTGTCTCTCAGATTCCTACAGATCGAAAGATATTTTCCTTTTCAAAAATTGTCTTTCGAATAATCACGAAAAATTAAAATGTTTCACTCCTCAAAACCCTTGGACATACATTGATGTGACTCTGACATGAAGTTGACATATACGTTCCCTCAAAGTGACATAAGTTTTGTCTCTCAGATTCCTACAGATCGGGAGATATTTGCCTTTTCATAAATTGACTTACGAATAATCTCGAAAAAATTAAATGTCTCTATCCTCCAAACACTTGGACATACATTGACGTGACTCTGACATGAAGTTGACCTATACATTCCCTCAAAGTGACATAAGTGTTGTCTCTCAGATTCCTACAGATCGGGAGATATTTGCCTTTTCAAAAATTGACTTTCGAATAATCTCCCAAAATTAAAATGCCTCTGTCCTCCAAACACTTGGACATACATTGACGTGAATCTGACATGAAGTTGACATATACGTTCCCTCAAAGTGACATATTGTTTGTCTCTCAGTTTCCTACAGATCGGGAGATATTTGCCTTTTCAAAAATTGACTATCAAATAATCTCAAAAAATTAAAATATCTCTTTCCTCCAACCCCTTGGACATACATTGACGTGACTCTGACATGAAGTTGACATATACGTTCCCTCAAAGTGACATAAGTTTTGCCTCTCAGATTCCTACAGATCGGGAGATATTTGCCTTTTGAAAAATTGACTTTCGAATAATCTCGAAAAATTTAAATGTCTCTATCCTCCAAAACCTTGGACATACATTGAAGTGACTCTGACATGAAGTTGACATATACGTTCCCTCAAAGTGACATAAGTTTTGTTTCTTAGATTATACAGATCGGGAGATATTTGCATTTTCAAAAATTGACTTTGGAATAATCTCGAAAAATTTAAATGTCTCTATCCTCCAAACTCTTGCACATACATTGACGTGACTCTGACATGAAGGTGACATATACGTTCCCTCAAAGTGACATAAGTTTTGTCTCTCAGATTCCTAAGATCGGGAGATATTTGCCATTTAAAAATTGACTTTCTAATAATCTATAAAGAATTAAATGTCTCTATCATCCAAACCCTTGGACATACATTGACGTGACTCTGACAGGAATTTGACATATACGTTCCCTCAAAGCGATATTAGTTTTGTCTCTCAGATTCCTACAGATCGGAAGATATTTGCCTTTTAAAAATTGACTTTCGAATAATCTCGAAGAATTTCAATGTCTCTATCCTCCAAACCCTTGGATATACATTGACGCGACTCTTACAGGAAGTTGACATATACGTTCCCTCAAAGTGATATAAGTTTTGTCTCTCAGATTCCTACAGATCGGGAGATATTTGTATTTTCAAGAATTGACTTTCTATAATCTCGAGAAATTAAAATGTGTTTATCCTCCAAACTCTTGGACATACATTGATGTGACTCTGACATGAAATTGACATATACGTTCCCTCAAAGTGACATAAGTTTTGTCTCTCAGATTCCTACAGATCGGGAGATATTTGCCTTTTCAGAAATTGACTTTCGAATAATCTCGAAAAATTAAAATGTCTCTATACTCCAAACCCTCGCACATACAATGACATGAATTTGACATGAAGTTGACATATACGTTCCCTCAAATTGACATAAGTTTTGTCTCTCAGATTCCTACAGATCGGGAGATATTTGCCTTTTCAGAAATTGACTTTCGAATAATCTCGAAAAATTAAAATGCCTCTATCCTCCAAACCCTTGGACATACTTTGACGTGAATCTGACATGACGTTGACATATACGTTCCCTCAAAGTGACATAATTGTTGTCTCTCAGATTCCTTCAGATCGGGAGATATTTGAATTTTCAAAAATTTACTTTCCAATAATCTCGCAAAATTTAAATGCCTCAGTCCTCCAAACCCTTGGACATACATTGACGTGACTCTGACATGAAGGTGACATATACGTTTCCTCAAAGTGACATAAGTTTTGTCTCTCAGATTCCTACAGATCGCGAGATATTTGCCTTTTGAATAATTGACTTTCGAATAATTTCGAAAAATTAAAATATCTCTATCCTCCAAACCCTTCGACATAAATTGACGTGACTCTGACATGAAGTTGACATATACGTTACCTCAAAGTGACATAAGATTTGTCTCTCAGATTCCTACAGATCGGGAGATATTTGCCTTTTCAAAAATTGACTTTCGAATAATCTCGAAAAATTTAAATGTCTCTATCCTCCAAACCCTTCTACATACACTGACGTGACTCTGACATGAAGTTGACATATACGTTCCCTCAAAGTGACATCAGGTTTGTCTCACAGATTCCTACAGATCGGGAGATATTTGCCTTTTCAGAAATTGACTTTCGAATAATCTCGAAAAGTTAAAATGTCTCTATCCTCGAAACCCTTGGACATACATTGACGTGACTCTGACATGAAGTTGACATATACGTTACCTCAAAGTGACAAAAGGTTTGTCTCTCAGATTCTAACAGATCGGGAGATATTTGCCTTTTCAAAAATTGACTTTCGAATAACCTCGAAAAATTTAAATGTCTCTATCCTCCAAACCCTTGGACATACATTGACGTGACTCTGACATGAAGTTGACATATACGTACACTCAAAGTGACATAAGTGTTGTCTCTCAGATTCCTACAGATCGGGAGATATTTGCCTTTTCAAAAATTGACTTTCGAATAATCTCGAAAAATAAAAATGCCTCTTTCCTTCAAACCCTTGGACATACATTGACGTGACTCTGACATAAAGTTGACATATACGTTCCCTCAAAGTGACATAAGTTTTGTCTCACAGATTCTTACAGATCGGGACATATTTGCCTTTTCAAAAATTGACTTTCGAATAATCTCGAAAAATTAAAATATCTCTATCCTCCAAACCCTTGGACATACATTGACGTGACCCTGACATGAAGTTGACATATACGTTACCTGAGAGTGACATAATTTTTGTCTCTCAGATTCCTACAGATCGGGAGATATTTGCCTTTTCAAAAATTGACTATCGATTAATCTCGAAAAATTTAAATGTTTCTATCCTCCAAACCCTTGGACATACATTGACGTGACTCTGACATGAAGTTGACATATACGTTCCCTCAAAGTGACATAAGTTTCGTCTCTCAGGTTCCTACAGATCGGGAGATATTTGCCTTTACAAAAATTGACTTTCGAATAATCTCAAAAAATTAAAATGTCTCTATCCTCCAAACCCTTGGACATACAATGACGTGACTCTGACATGAAGTTAACATTTACGTTACCTCAAAGTGACATAAGTTTTGTCTCTCAGATTAAAGAGATCGGGAGATATTTGCCTTTTCAAAAATTGACTTTCAAATAATCTCGAAAAATTAAAATATCTCTATCCTCCAAACCCTTGGACATACATTGACGTGCCTCTGACTTGAAGTTGACATATACGTTACCTCAAAATGACATAAGTTTTGTCTCTCAGATTAAAGAGATCGGGAGATATTTGCCTTTTCAAAAATTGACTTTCGAATAATTTCGAAAAATTAAAATGTCTCTATCCTCCAAACTCTTGGACATACGTTGACGTGACTCTGACATAAAGTTGACATATACGTTCCCTCAAAGTGACATAGGTTTTGTCTTTCAGATTCCTACAGATCTGGAGATATTTGCCTTTAAAAAATTGACTTTCGAATAATCTCGAAAAATTAAAATATCTCTATCCTCCAAACCCTTGCACATACATTGACGTGACTCTGACAGGAAGTTGACATATACGTTCCCTCAAAGTGACATAAGTGTTGTCTCTCAGATTCCTACAGATCGGGATACATTTGCCTTTTCAGAAATTGAACTTTCGAATAATCTCGAAAAATTAAAATGCCTCTATCCTCCAAACTCTTGGACATACTTTGACGTGAATCTGACATGAAGTTGACATATACGTTCTTTCAAAGTGACATAAGTTTTGTATCTCAGATACCTACAGATCGGGAGATATTTGCCTTTTCAGAAATTGACTTTCGAATAATCTCGCAAAATTAAAATGCCTCTGTCCTCCAAACACTTGGACATACATTGACGTTAATCTGACATGAAGTTGACATATACGTTCCCTCAAAGTGACATATTGTTTGTCTCCCAGTTTCCTACAGATCGGGAGATATTTGCCTTTTCAAAAATTGACTATCAAATAATCTCGAAAAATCAAAATATCTCTTTCCTCCAAACCCTTGGACATACATTGACGTGACTCTGACATGAAGTTGACATATACGTTCCCTCAAAGTGACATAAGTTTTGTCTCTCAGATTCCTACAGATCGGGAGATATTTGCCTTTTCAAAAATTGACTTTCGAATAATCTCGAAAAATTAAAATGTCTCTATCCTCCAAACCTTTGGACATACATTGACGTGACTCTGACATGAAGTTGACATATACGTTCCCTCAAAGTGACATAAGTGTTGTCTCTTAGATTCCTTCAGATCGGGAGATATTTGAATTTCCAAAAATTGACTTGCCAATAATCTCGCAAAATTAAAATGCCTCAGTCCTCCAAACCCTTGGACATACATTGACGTGACTCTGACATGAAGTTGACATATACGTTCCCTCTAAGTGACATAGGTTTTGTCTCTCAGATTCCTACAGATCGGGAGATATTTGCCTTTTGATAAATTGACTTTAGATTAATTTCGAAAAATTAAAATGTCTCTATCCTCCAAACCCTTCGACATACATTGACGTGACTCTGACATGAAGTTGACATATACGTTCCCTCTAAGTGACATAAGTTTTGTCTCTCAGATTCCTACAGATCGGGAGATATTTGCCTTTTCAAAAATTGACTTTCGAATAATCTCGAAAAATTTAAATGTCTCTATCCTCCAAACCCTTGGACATACAGTGACGTGACTCTGAAATGGAGTTGACATATACGTTCCCTCAAAGTGACATAAGGTTTGTCTCTCAGATTCCTACAGATCGGGAGATATTTGCCTTTTCAAAAATTGACTTTTTAATAATCTCGAAAAATTTAAATGTCTCTATCCTCGAAACCCTTGGACATACATTGACGTGACTCTGACATGAAGTTGACATATACGTTACCTCAAAGTGACATAAGGTTTGTCTCTCAGATTCTTACAGATCGGGAGATATTTGCCTTTTCAAAAATTGACTTTCGAAGAATCTCCAAAAATTAAAATGTCTCTATCCTTCAAACCCTTGGACATACATTGACGTGACTCTGACATGAAGTTGACATATACGTACCCTCAAAGTGACATAAGTGTTGTCTCTCAGATTCCAGAGATCGGGAGATATTTGCCTTTTCAAAAATTGACTTTCAAATAATCTCGAAAAATTAAAATATCTCTATCCTCCAAACCCTTGGACATACATTGACGTGAATCTGACATGAAGTTGACATATACGTTCCCTCAAAGTGACATAAGTTTTGTCTCTCAGATTCCTACAGATCGGGAGATATTTGCCTTTTCATAAATTGACTTTCGAATAATCTCGAAAGATTAAAATGTCTCTATCCTCCAAACCCTTGGACATACATTGACGTGACTCTGACATGAAGTTGACATATTCGTTCCCTCAAAGTGACATAAGTGTTGTCTCTCAGATTCCTACAGATCGGTAGATATTTGCCTTTTCAAAAATTGACTTTCGAAAAATCTCGCAAAATTAAAATGCCTCTGTCCTCCAAACACTTGGACATACATTGACGTGAATCTGACATGAAGTTGACATATACGTTCCCTCAAAGTGACATATTGTTTGTCTCTCAGTTTCCTACAGATCGGGAGATATTTGCCTTTTCAAAAATTGACTATCAAATAATCTCGAAAAATTAAAATATCTCTTTCCAACAACCCCTTGGACATACATTGACGTGACTCTGACATGAAGTTGACATATACGTTCCCTCACAGTGACATAAGTTTTGTCTCTCAGATTCCTACAGATCGGGAGATATTTGAATTTTCAAAAATTGGATTCCGAATAATCTCGAAAAATTAAAATGTCTCTATCCTCCAAACCTTTTAACATACATTGACGTGACTCTGACATGAAGTTGACATATACGTTCCCTCAAAGTGACATAAGTGTTGTCTCTCAAATTCCTTCAGATCACGAGATATTTGAATTTTCAAAAATTGACTTTCCAATAATCTCGCAAAATTAAAATGCCTCAGTCCTCCAAACCCTTGGACATACATTGACGTGACTCTGACATGAAGTTGATATATACGTTCCCTCAAAGTGACATAAGTTTTGTCTCTCAGATTCCTACAGATCGGGAGATATTTGCCTTTTGAAAAATTGACTTTAGAATAATTTCGAAAAATTAAAATGTCTCTATCCTCCAAACCCTTAGACATACGTTGACGTGACTCTGACATGGAGTTGACATATACGTTACCTCAAAGTGACATAAGTTTTGTCTCTCAGATTTCTACAGATCGGGAGATATTTGCCTTTTCAAAAATTGACTTTCGAATAATCTCGAAAAATTTAAATGTCTCTATCCTCCAAACCCTTGGACATACATTGACGTGACTCTGACATGAAGTTGACATATACGTACCCTCAAAGTGACATAAGTGTTGTCTCTCAGATTCCTACAGATCGGGAGATATTTGCCTTTTCAAAAATTGACTTTCATATAATCTCGAAAAATTAAAATATCTCTATCCTCCAAACCCTTGGACATACATTGACGTGCCTCTGACTTGAAGTTGACATATATGTTACCTCAAAGTGACATAAGTTTTGTCTCTCAGATTACTACAGATCGGGAGATATTTGCTTTTTCAAAAATTGACTTTCGAATAATCTCGAAAAATTAAAATGTCTCTATCCTCCAAACCCTTGGACATACATTGACGTGACTCTGACATGAAGTTGACATATACGTTCCCTCAAAGTGACATAAGTTTTGTCTCTCAGATTCCTACAGATCGGGAGATATTTGCCTTTTAAAAAATTGACTTTCGAATAATATCGAAAAATTAAAATATCTCTATCCTCCAAACCCTTGGACATACATTGACGTGACTCTGACATGAAGTTGACATATACGTTCCCTCAAAGTGACATAAGTGTTGTCTCTCAGATTTCTACAGATCGGGATATATTTGCCTTTTCAAAAATTGACTTTGGAATAATATCGAAAAATTAAAATGTGTTTAACCTCTAAACCCTTGGACGTACATTGACGTGACTCTGACATGAAGTTGACATATACGTTCCCTCAAAGTGACATAAGTTTTGTCACTCAGATTCCTACAGATCGAGAGATATTTGCCTTTTCAGAAATTGACTTTCGAATAATATCGAAAAATTAAAATGCCTTTATCCTCCAAACCCTTGGACATACTTTAACGTGAATCTGACATGAAGTTGACATATACGTTCCCTCAAAGTGACATAAGTTTTGTCTCTCAGATACCTACAGATCGGGAGATATTTGCCTTTTCAAAAATTGACTTTCGAATAATCTCGAAAAATTGAAATATCTCTATCCTCCAAACCCTTGGACATACATTGACGTGACTCTGACATGAAGTTGACATATACGTTCCTTCAAAGTGACATAAGTTTTGTCTCTCAGATTCCAACAGATCGAAAGATATTTGCCTTTTCAAAAATTGTCTTTCCAATAATCTCGATAAATTAAAATGTTTCACTCCTCCAAACCCTTGGACATACATTGATGTGACTCTGACATGAAGTTGACATATACGTTCCCTCAAAGTGACATAAGTTTTGTCTCTCAGATTCCTACAGATCGGGAGATATTTGCCTTTTCAAAAATTGACTTTCGAATAATCTCGCAAAATTAAAATGCTTCTGTCCTCCAAACACTTGGACATACATTGACGTGAATCTGACATGAAGTTGACATATACGTTCCCTCAAAGTGACATATTGTTTGTCTCTCAGTTTGCTACAGATCGGGAGATATTTGCCTTTTCAAAAATTGACTATCAAATAATCTCGAAAAATTAAAATATCTCTTTCCTCCAACCCCTTGGACATACATTGACGTGACTCTGACATGAAGTTGACATATACGTTCCCTCAGAATGACATAAGTTTTGTCTCTCAGATTCCTACAGATCGGGAGATATTTGCCTTTTCATAAATTGACTTACGAATAATCTCGAAAAATTTAAATGTCTCTATCCTCCAAACCCTTGGACATACATTGACGTGACTCTGACATGAAGTTGACATATACGTTCCCTCAAAGTGACATAAGTTTTGTCTCTCAGATTCCTACAGATCGGGAGATATTTGCCTTTTCAGAAATTGACTTTCGAATAATCTCGAAAAATTAAAATGTCTCTATACTCCAAACCCTCGCACATACAATGAAATGAATTTGACATGAAGTTGACATATACGTTCCCTCAAAGTGACATAAGTTTTGTCTCTCAGATTCCTACAGATCGGGAGATATTTGCCTTTTCAGAAATTGACTTTCGAATAATCTCGAAAAATTAAAATGCCTCTATCATCCAAACCCTTGGACATACTTTGACGTGAATCTGACATGAAGTTGACATATACGTTCCCTCAAAGTGACATAATTGTTGTCTCTCAGATTCCTTCAGATCGGGAGATATTTGAATTTTCAAAAATTTACTTTCCAATAATCTCGCAAAATTTAAATGCCTCAGTCCTCCAAACCCTTGGACATACATTGACGTGACTCTGACATGAAGGTGACATATACGTTTCCTCAAAGTGACATAAGTTTTGTCTCTCAGATTCCTACAGATCGCGAGATATTTGCCTTTTGAATAATTGACTTTCGAATAATTTCGAAAAATTAAAATGTCTCTATCCTCCAAACCCTTCGACATAAATTGACGTGACTCTGACATGAAGTTGACATATACGTTACCTCAAAGTGACATAAGATTTGTCTCTCAGATTCCTACAGATCGGGAGATATTTGCCTTTTCAAAAATTGACTTTCGAATAATCTCGAAAGATTTAAATGTCTCTATCCTCCAAACCCTTCTACATACACTGACGTGACTCTGACATGAAGTTGACATATACGTTCCCTCAAAGTGACATCAGGTTTGTCTCACAGATTCCTACAGATCGGGAGATATTTGCCTTTTCAGAAATTGACTTTCGAATAATCTCGAAAAGTTAAAATGTCTCTATCCTCGAAACCCTTGGACATACATTGACGTGACTCTGACATGAAGTTGACATATACGTTACCTCAAAGTGACATAAGGTTTGTCTCTCAGATTCTAACAGATCGGGAGATATTTGCCTTTTCAAAAATTGACTTTCGAATAATCTCGAAAAATTTAAATGTCTCTATCCTCCAAACCCTTGGACATACATTGACGTGACTCTGACATGAAGTTGACATATACGTACCCTCAAAGTGACATAAGTGTTGTCTCTCAGATTCCTACAGATCGGGAGATATTTGCCTTTTCAAAAATTGACTTTCGAATAATCTAGAAAAATAAAAATGCCTCTTTCCTTCAAACCCTTGGACATACATTGACGTGACTCTGACATAAAGTTGACATATACGTTCCCTCAAAGTGACATAAGTTTTGTCTCACAGATTCTTACAGATCGGGAGATATTTGCCTTTTCAAAAATTGACTTTCGAATAATCTCGAAAAATTAAAATATCTCTATCCTCCAAACCCTTGGACATACATTGACGTGACCCTGACATGAAGTTGACATATACGTTACCTGAGAGTGACATAATTTTTGTCTCTCAGATTCCTACAGATCGGGAGATATTTGCCTTTTCAAAAATTGACTATCGAATAATCTCGAAAAATTTAAATGTTTCTATCCTCCAAACCCTTGGACATACATTGACGTGACTCTGACATGAAGTTGACATATACGTTCCCTCAAAGTGACATAAGTTTCGTCTCTCAGGTTCCTACAGATCGGGAGATATTTGCCTTTACAAAAATTGACTTTCGAATAATCTCAAAAAATTAAAATGTCTCTATCCTCCAAACCCTTGGACATACAATGACGTGACTCTGACATGAAGTTAACATATACGTTACCTCAAAGTGACATAAGTTTTGTCTCTCAGATTAAAGAGATCGGGAGATATTTGCCTTTTCAAAAATTGACTTTCAAATAATCTCGAAAAATTAAAATATCTCTATCCTCCAAACCCTTGGACATACATTGACGTGCCTCTGACTTGAAGTTGACATATACGTTACCTCAAAATGACATAAGTTTTGTCTCTCAGATTAAAGAGATCGGGAGATATTTGCCTTTTCAAAAATTGACTTTCGAATAATTTCGAAAAATTAAAATGTCTCTATCCTCCAAACTCTTGGACATACGTTGACGTGACTCTGACATGAAGTTGACATATACGTTCCCTCAAAGTGACATAGGTTTTGTCTTTCAGATTCCTACAGATCTGGAGATATTTGCCTTTAAAAAATTGACTTTCGAATAATCTCGAAAAATTAAAATATCTCTATCCTCCAAACCCTTGCACATACATTGACGTGACTCTGACAGGAAGTTGACATATACGTTCCCTCAAAGTGACATAAGTGTTGTCTCTCAGATTCCTACAGATCGGGATACATTTGCCTTTTCAGAAATTGAACTTTCGAATAATCTCGAAAAATTAAAATGCCTCTATCCTCCAAACTCTTGGACATACTTTGACGTGAATCTGACATGAAGTTGACATATACGTTCTTTCAAAGTGACATAAGTTTTGTATCTCAGATACCTACAGATCGGGAGATATTTGCCTTTTCAGAAATTGACTTTCGAATAATCTCGCAAAATTAAAATGCCTCTGTCCTCCAAACACTTGGACATACATTGACGTTAATCTGACATGAAGTTGACATATACGTTCCCTCAAAGTGACATATTGTTTGTCTCCCAGTTTCCTACAGATCGGGAGATATTTGTCTTTTCAAAAATTGACTATCAAATAATCTCGAAAAATCAAAATATCTCTTTCCTCCAAACCCTTGGACATACATTGACGTGACTCTGACATGAAGTTGACATATACGTTCCCTCAAAGTGACATAAGTTTTGTCTCTCAGATTCCTACAGATCGGGAGATATTTGCCTTTTCAAAAATTGACTTTCGAATAATCTCGAAAAATTAAAATGTCTCTATCCTCCAAACCTTTGGACATACATTGACGTGACTCTGACATGAAGTTGACATATACGTTCCCTCAAAGTGACATAAGTGTTGTCTCTTAGATTCCTTCAGATCGGGAGATATTTGAATTTCCAAAAATTGACTTGCCAATAATCTCGCAAAATTAAAATGCCTCAGTCCTCCAAACCCTTGGACATACATTGACGTGACTCTGACATGAAGTTGACATATACGTTCCCTCTAAGTGACATAAGTTTTGTCTCTCAGATTCCTACAGATCGGGAGATATTTGCCTTTTGATAAATTGACTTTAGATTAATTTCGAAAAATTAAAATGTCTCTATCCTCCAAACCCTTCGACATACATTGACGTGAATCTGACATGAAGTTGACATATACGTTCCCTCAAAGTGACATATTGTTTGTCTCTCAGTTTGCTACAGATCGGGAGATATTTGCCTTTTCAAAAATTGACTATCAAATAATCTCGAAAAATTAAAATATCTCTTTCCTCCAACCCCTTGGACATACATTGACGTGACTCTGACATGAAGTTGACATATACGTACCCTCAGAATGACATAAGTTTTGTCTCTCAGATTCCTACAGATCGGGAGATATTTGCCTTTTGAAAAATTGACTTTCGAATAATCTCGAACAATTAAAATGTCTCTATCCTCCAAACCCTTGCACATACATTGACGTGACTCTGACATGAAGTTGACATATACGTTCCCTCAAAGTGACATAAGTTTTGTCTCTCCGATTCCTACAGATCGGGAGATATTTGCCTTTTCATAAATTGACTTACGAATAATCTCGAAAAATTTAAATGTCTCTATCCTCCAAACCCTTGGACATACATTGACGTGACTCTGACATGAAGTTGACATATACGTTCCCTCAAAGTGACATAAGTGTTGTCTCTCAGATTCCTACAGATCGGGAGATATTTGCCTTTTCAAAAATTGACTTTCGAATAATCTCCCAAAATTAAAATGCCTCTGTCCTCCAAACACTTGGACATACATTGACGTGAATCTGACATGAAGTTGACATATACGTTCCCTCAAAGTGACATATTGTTTGTCTCTCAGTTTCCTACAGATCGGGAGATATTTGCCTTTTCAAAAATTGACTATTAAATAATCTCAAAAAATTAAAATATCTCTTTCCTCCAACCCCTTGCACATACATTGACGTGACTCTGACATGAAGTTGACATATACGTTCCCTCAGAGTGACATAAGATTTGTCTCTCAGATTTCTACAGATCGGGATATATTTGCCTTTTCAAAAATTGACTTTGGAATAATATCGAAAAATTTAAATGTCTCTATCCTCCAAACCCTTGGACATACATTGAAGTGACTCTGACATGAAGTTGACATATACGTTCCCTCAAAGTGACATAAGTTTTGTCTCTTAGATTATACAGATCGGGAGATATTTGCCTTTTCAAAAATTGACTTTCGAATAATCTCGAAAAATTTAAATGTCTCTATCCTCCAAACTCTTGGACATACATTGAAGTGACTCTGACATGAAGGTGACATATACGTTCCCTCAAAGTGACATAAGTTTTGTCTCTCAGATTCCTAAGATCGGGAGATATTTGCCTTTTAAAAATTGACTTTCTAATAATCTATAAAAAATTAAATGTCTCTAACATCCAAACCCTTGGACATACATTGACGTGACTCTGACAGGAATTTGACATATACGTTCCCTCAAAGTGATATTAGTTTTGTCTCTCAGATTCCTACAGATCGGAAGATATTTGCCTTTTAAAAATTGACTTTCGAATAATCTCGAAAAATTAAAATGTCTCTATCCTCCAAACCCTTGGACATACATTGACGTGACTCTGACATGAAGTTGACATATACGTTCCCTCAAAGTTACATAAGTTTTGTCTCTCAGATTATACAGATCGGGAGATATTTGCCTTTTCAAAAATTGACTTTCGAATAATCTCGAAACATTTAAATGTCTCTATCCTCCAAACTCTTGGACATACATTGACGTGACTCTGACATGAGGTGACATATACGTTCCCTCAAAGTGACATAAGTTTTGTCTTTCAGATTCCTACAGATCGGGAGATATTTGCCTTTTCAAAAATTGACTTTCGAATAATCTCGCAAAATTAAAATGCCTCTGTCCTCCAAAGACTTGGACATACATTGACGTGAATCTGACATGAAGTTGACATATACGTTCCCTAAAGTAACATATTGTTTGTCTCTCAGTTTCCTACAGATCGGGAGATATTTGCCTTTTCAAAAATTGACTATCAAATAATCTCGAAAAATTAAAATATCTCTTTCCAACAACCCCTTGGACATACATTGACGTGACTCTGACATGAAGTTGACATATACGTTCCCTCACAGTGACATAAGTTTTGTCTCTCAGATTCCTACAGATCGGGAGATATTTGAATTTTCAAAAATTGGATTCCGAATAATCTCGAAAAATTAAAATGTCTCTATCCTCCAAACCTTTTAACATACATTGACGTGACTCTGACATGAAGTTGACATATACGTTCCCTCAAAGTGACATAAGTGTTGTCTCTCAAATTCCTTCAGATCGCGAGATATTTGAATTTTCAAAAATTGACTTTCCAATAATCTCGCAAAATTAAAATGCCTCAGTCCTCCAAACCCTTGGACATACTTTGACGTGACTCAACATGAAGTTGATATATACGTTCCCTCAAAGTGACATAAGTTTTGTCTCTCAGATTCCTACAGATCGGGAGATATTTGCCTTTTGAAAAATTGACTTTAGAATAATTTCGAAAAATTAAAATGTCTCTATCCTCCAAACCCTTGGACATACATTGACGTGCCTCTGACTTGAAGTTGACATATATGTTACCTCAAAGTGACATAAGTTTTGTCTCTCAGATTACTACAGATCGGGAGATATTTGCTTTTTCAAAAATTGACTTTCGAATAATCTCGAAAAATTAAAATGTCTCTATCCTCCAAACCCTTGGACATACATTGACGTGACTCTGACATGAAGTTGACATATACGTTCCCTCAAAGTGACATAAGTTTTGTCTCTCAGATTCCTACAGATCGGGAGATATTTGCCTTTTAAAAAATTGACTTTCGAATAATATCGAAAAATTAAAATATCTCTATCCTCCAAACCCTTGGACATACATTGACGTGACTCTGACATGAAGTTGACATATACGTTCCCTCAAAGTGACATAAGTGTTGTCTCTCAGATTTCTACAGATCGGGATATATTTGCCTTTTCAGAAATTGACTTTGGAATAATATCGAAAAATTAAAATGTGTTTAACCTCTAAACCCTTGGACGTACATTGACGTGACTCTGACATGAAGTTGACATATACGTTCCCTCAAAGTGACATAAGTTTTGTCACTCAGATTCCTACAGATCGAGAGATATTTGCCTTTTCAGAAATTGACTTTCGAATAATATCGAAAAATTAAAATGCCTTTATCCTCCAAACCCTTGGACATACTTTAACGTGAATCTGACATGAAGTTGACATATATGTTCCCTCAAAGTGACATAAGTTTTGTCTCTCAGATACCTACAGATCGGGAGATATTTGCCTTTTCAAAAATTGACTTTCGAATAATCTCGAAAAATTAAAATATCTCTATCCTCCAAACCCTTGGACATACATTGACGTGACTCTGACATGAAGTTGACATATACGTTCCTTCAAAGTGACATAAGTTTTGTCTCTCAGATTCCAACAGATCGAAAGATATTTGCCTTTTCAAAAATTGTCTTTCCAATAATCTCGATAAATTAAAATGTTTCACTCCTCCAAACCCTTGGACATACATTGATGTGACTCTGACATGAAGTTGACATATACGTTCCCTCAAAGTGACATAAGTTTTGTCTCTCAGATTCCTACAGATCGGGAGATATTTGCCTTTTCAAAAATTGACTTTCGAATAATCTCGCAAAATTAAAATGCTTCTGTCCTCCAAACACTTGGACATACATTGACGTGAATCTGACATGAAGTTGACATATACGTTCCCTCAAAGTGACATATTGTTTGTCTCTCAGTTTGCTACAGATCGGGAGATATTTGCCTTTTCAAAAATTGACTATCAAATAATCTCGAAAAATTAAAATATCTCTTTCCTCCAACCCCTTGGACATACAATGACGTGACTCTGACATGAAGTTGACATATACGTACCCTCAGAATGACATAAGTTTTGTCTCTCAGATTCCTACAGATCGGGAGATATTTGCCTTTTGAAAAATTGACTTTCGAATAATCTCGAACAATTAAAATGTCTCTATCCTCCAAACCCTTGGACATACATTGACGTGACTCTGACATGAAGTTGACATATACGTTCCCTCAAAGTGACATAAGTTTTGTCTCTCCGATTCCTACAGATCGGGAGATATTTGCCTTTTCATAAATTGACTTACGAATAATCTCGAAAAATTTAAATGTCTCTATCCTCCAAACCCTTGGACATACATTGACGTGACTCTGACATGAAGTTGACATATACGTTCCCTCAAAGTGACATAAGTGTTGTCTCTCAGATTCCTACAGATCGGGAGATATTTGCCTTTTCAAAAATTGACTTTCGAATAATCTCCCAAAATTAAAATGCCTCTGTCCTCCAAACACTTGGACATACATTGACGTGAATCTGACATGAAGTTGACATATACGTTCCCTCAAAGTGACATATTGTTTGTCTCTCAGTATCCTACAGATCGGGAGATATTTGCCTTTTCAAAAATTGACTATTAAATAATCTCAAAAAATTAAAATATCTCTTTCCTCCAACCCCTTGCACATACATTGACGTGACTCTGACATGAAGTTGACATATACGTTCCCTCAGAGTGACATAAGATTTGTCTTTCAGATTTCTACAGATCGGGATATATTTGCCTTTTCAAAAATTGACTTTGGAATAATATCGAAAAATTTAAATGTCTCTATCCTCCAAACCCTTGGACATACATTGAAGTGACTCTGACATGAAGTTGACATATACGTTCCCTCAAAGTGACATAAGTTTTGTCTCTTAGATTATACAGATCGGGAGATATTTGCCTTTTCAAAAATTGACTTTCGAATAATCTCGAAAAATTTAAATGTCTCTATCCTCCAAACTCTTGGACATACATTGAAGTGACTCTGACATGAAGGTGACATATACGTTCCCTCAAAGTGACATAAGTTTTGTCTCTCAGATTCCTAAGATCGGGAGATATTTGCCTTTTAAAAATTGACTTTCTAATAATCTATAAAAAATTAAATGTCTCTAACATCCAAACCCTTGGACATACATTGACGTGACTCTGACAGGAATTTGACATATACGTTCCCTCAAAGTGATATTAGTTTTGTCTCTCAGATTCCTACAGATCGGAAGATATTTGCCTTTTAAAAATTGACTTTCGAATAATCTCGAAAAATTAAAATGTCTCTATCCTCCAAACCCTTGGACATACATTGACGTGACTCTGACATGAAGTTGACATATACGTTCCCTCAAAGTTACATAAGTTTTGTCTCTCAGATTATACAGATCGGGAGATATTTGCCTTTTCAAAAATTGACTTTCGAATAATCTCGAAACATTTAAATGTCTCTATCCTCCAAACTCTTGGACATACATTGACGTGACTCTGACATGAGGTGACATATACGTTCCCACAAAGTGACATAAGTTTTGTTTCTCAGATTCCTACAGATCGGGAGATATTTGCCTTTTCAAAAATTGACTTTCGAATAATCTCGAAAAATTAAAATTCCTCTGTCCTCCAAAGACTTGGACATACATTGACGTGAATCTGACATGAAGTTGACATATACGTTCCCTAAAGTAACATATTGTTTGTCTCTCAGTTTCCTACAGATCGGGAGATATTTGCCTTTTCAAAAATTGACTATCAAATAATCTCGAAAAATTAAAATATCTCTTTCCAACAACCCCTTGGACATACATTGACGTGACTCTGACATGAAGTTGACATATACGTTCTCTCACAGTGACATAAGTTTTGACTCTCAGATTCCTACAGATCGGGAGATATTTGAATTTTCAAAAATTGGATTCCGAATAATCTCGAAAAATTAAAATGTCTCTATCCTCCAAACCTTTTAACATACATTGACGTTACTCTGACATGAAGTTGACATATACGTTCCCTCAAAGTGACATAAGTGTTGTCTCTCAAATTCCTTCAGATCGCGAGATATTTGAATTTTCAAAAATTGACTTTCCAATAATCTCGCAAAATTAAAATGCCTCAGTCCTCCAAACCCTTGGACATACTTTGACGTGACTCAACATGAAGTTGATATATACGTTCCCTCAAAGTGACATAAGTTTTGTCTCTCAGATACCTACAGATCGGGAGATATTTGCCTTTTGAAAAATTGACTTTAGAATAATTTCGAAAAATTAAAATGTCTCTATCCTCCAAACCCTTAGACATACGTTGACGTGCCTCTAACTTGAAGTTGACATATATGTTACCTCAAAGTGACATTAGTTTTGTCTCTCAGATTCCTACAGATCGGGAGATATTTGCTTTTTCAAAAATTGACTTTCGAATAATCTCGAAAAATTAAAATGTCTCTATCCTCCAAACCCTTGGACATACATTGACGTGACTCTTACATGAAGTTGACATATACGTTCCCTCAAAGTGACATAAGTTTTGTCTCTCAGATTCCTACAGATCGGGAGATATTTGCCTTTTAAAAAATTGACTTTCGAATAATATCGAAAAATTAAAATATCTCTAACCTCCAAACCCTTCGACATACATTGACGTGACTCTGACATGAAGTTGACATATACGTTCCCTCAAAGTGACATAAGTGTTGTCTCTCAGATTTCTACAGATCGGGATATATTTGCCTTTTCAAAAAATTGACTTTGGAATAATATCGAAAAATTAAAATGTGTTTATCCTCTAAACCCTTGGACGTACATTGACGTGACTCTGACATGAAGTTGACATATACGTTCCCTTAAAGTGACATAAGTTTTGTCACTCAGATTCCTACAGATCGAGAGATATTTGCCTTTTCAGAATTTGACTTTCGAATAATCTCGAAAAATTAAAATGCCTTTATCCTCCAAACCCTTGGACATACTTTAACGTGAATCTGACATGAAATTGACATATACGTTCCCTCAAAGTGACATACGTTTTGTCTCTCAGATACCTACAGATCGGGAGATATTTGAATTTTCAAAAATTGTCTTTCGAATAATCTCGATAAATTAAAATGTTTCACTCCTCCAAACCCTTGGACATACATTTATGTGACTCTGACATGAAGTTGACATATACGTTCCCTCGAACTGACATAAGTTTTGTCTCTCAGATTCCTACAGATCGGGAGATATTTGCCTTTTCATAAATTGACTTTCGAATAATCTCGCAAAATTAAAATGCCTCTGTCCTCCAAACACTTGGACATACATTGACAAGAATCTGACATGAAGTTGACATATACGTTCCCTCAAAGTGACATATTGTTTGTCTCTCAGTTTCCTACAGATCGGGAGATATTTGCCTTTTCAAAAATTGACTATTATATAATCTCGAAAAATTAAAATATCTCTTTCCTCCAACCCCTTGGACATACATTGACGTGACTCTGACATGAAGTTGACATATACGTTCCCTCAGAATGACATAAGTTTTGTCTCTCAGATTCCTACAGATCGGGAGATATTTGCCTTTTGAAAAATTGACTTTCGAATAATCTCGAAAAATTTAAATGTCTCTATCCTCCAAACCCTTGGACATACATTGACGTGACACTGACATGAAGTTGACATATACGTTCCCTCAAAGTGACTTAAGTTTTGTCTCTCCGATTCCTACAGATCGGGAGATATTTGTCTTTTCATAAATTGACTTTCGAATAATCTCGAAAAATTTAAATGTCTCTATCCTCCAAACTCTTGGACATACGTTGACGTGACTCTGACATGAAGGTGACATATACGTTCCCTCAAAGTGACATAAGTTTTGTCTCTCAGATTCCTAAGATCGGGAGATATTTGCCTTTTAAATATTGACTTTCGAATAATCTATAAAAAATTAAATGTCTCTATCATCAAAACCCTTGGACATACATTGACGTGACTCTGACAGGAATTTCACATATACGTTCCCTCAAAGTGATATAAGTTTTGTCTCTCAGATTCCTACAGATCGGAAGATATTTGCCTTTTAAAAATTGACTTTCGAATAATCTCGAAAAATTTCAATGTCTCTATCCTCCAAACCCTTGGATATACATTGACGTGACTCTGACAGGAAGTTGGCATATAAGTTCCATCAAAGTGATAGAAGTTTTGTCTCTCAGATTCCTACAGATCGGGAGATATTTGAATTTTAAAAAATTGACTTTCTATAATCTCGATAAATTTAAATGTGTTTATCCTCCAAACCCTTGGACATACATTGACGTGACTCTGACATGAAGGTGACATATACGTTCCCGCGAAGTGACATAAGTTTTGTTTCTCAGATTCCTACAGATCGGGAGATATTTGCCTTTTAAAAAATTGACTTTCGAATAATCTCGAAAAATTAAAATATCTCTATCCTCCAAACCCTTGGACATACATTGACGTGAATCTGACATGAAGTTGACATATACGTTCCCTCAAAGTGACATAAGTTTTGTCTCTCAGATTCCTACAGATCGGGAGATATTTGCCTTTTCAAAAATTGACTTTCAAATAATCTCGAAAAATTTAAATATCTCTATCCTCCAAACCCTAGGACATACATTGACGTGTCTCTGACTTGAAGTTGACATATACGTTACCTCAAAGTGACATAAGTTTTGTCTCTCAGATTCCAACAGATCGGGAGATATTTGCCTTTTCAAAAATTGACTTTCGAATAATCTCGAAAAATTAAAATGTCTCTATCCTCCAAACTCTTGGACATACATTGACGTGACTCTGACATGAAGTTGACATATACGTTCTCTTAAAGTCACATAAGTTTTGTCTATCAGATTATACAGATCGGGAGATATTTGCCTTTTCAAAAATTGACTTTCGAATAATCACGAAAAATTTAAATATCTCTATCCTCCAAACTCTTGGACATACATTGACGTGACTCTGACATGAAGGTGACATATACGTTCCCTCAAAGTGACATAAGTTTTGTCTCTCAGATTCCTACAGATCGGGAGATATTTGAATTTCCAAAAATTGACTTTCTATAATCTCGAAAAATTAAAATGTGTTTATCCTCCAAACCCTTGGACATACATTGACGTGACTCTGACATGAAGTTGACATATACGTTCCCTCAAAGTGACGTAAGTTTTGTCTCTCAGATTCCTACAGATCGGGAGATATTTGCCTTTTCAGAAATTGACTTTCGAATAATCTCGAAAAATTAAATTTCTCTATACTCCAAACCCTTGGATATACATTGACGTGAATCTGACATGAAGTTGACATATACGTTCCCTCAATGTGACATAAGTTTTGTCTCTCAGATTCCTACAGATCGGGAGATATTTGCCATTTCAGAAATTGACTTTCAAATAATCTCGAAAAATTAAAATATCTCTATCCTCCAATCCCTTGGACATACATTGACGTGCCTCTGACTTGAGGTTGACATATACGTTCCCTCTAAGTGACATAAGTGGTGCCTGTCAGATTCCTACGGATCGGAAGATATTTGCCTTTTCAGAAATTGACTTTCGATTAATCTCGAAAAATTTAAATGTCTCTATCCTCCAAACCCTTTTACATACATTGACGTGACTCTGACATGAAGTTGACATATACGTTCCCTCAAAGTGACATAAGTTTAGTATCTCAGATTCCTACAGATCGGGAGATATTTGCCTTTACATAAATTGACTTTCGAATAATCTCGAAAAATTAAAATGTCTCTATCCTCCAAACCCTTGGACATACATTAACGTGACTGACATGAAGTTGACATATACGTTCCCTCAAAGTGACATAAGTGTTGTCTCTCAGATTCCTACAGATCGGGAGATATTTGACTTTTCAAAAATTGACTTTCGAATAATCTCGCAAAATTAAAATGCCTCTGTCCTCCAAACACTTGGACATACATTGACGTGAATCAACATGAAGTTGACATATACGTTCCCTCAAAGTGACATATTGTTTGTCTCTCAGTTTAAAACAGATCGGGAGGTATTTGCCTTTTCAAAAATTGACTATCAAATAATCTCGAAAAATTAAAATATCTCTATCCTCCAACCCCTTGGACATACATTGAAGTGACTCTGACATGAAGTTGACATATACGTTCCCTCAAAGTGACATAAGTTTTGTCTCTCAGATTCCTACAGATCGGGAGATATTTGCCTTTTCAAAAATTGACTTTCGAATAATCTCGAAAAATTTAAATGTCTCTATCCTCCAAACCCTTGGACATACATTGACGTGACTCTGACATGAAGTTGACATAAACGTACCCTCAAAGTGACATAAGTGTTGTCTCTCAGATTCCTACAGATCGGGAGATATTTGCCTTTTCAAAAATAGACTTTCAAATAATCTCGAAAAATTAAAATATCTCTATCCTCCAAACCCTTGGACATACATTGACGTGCCTCTAACTTGAAGTTGACATATATGTTACCTCAAAGTGACATAAGTTTTGTCTCTCAGATTCCTACAGATCGGGAGATATTTGCTTTTTCAAAAATTGACTTTCGAATAATCTCGAAAAATTAAAATGTCTCTATCCTCCAAACCCTTGGACATACATTGACGTGACTCTTACATGAAGTTGACATATACGTTCCCTCAAAGTGACATAAGTTTTGTCTCTCAGATTCCTACAGATCGGGAGATATTTGCCTTTTAAAAAATTGACTTTCGAATAATATCGAAAAATTAAAATATCTCTAACCTCCAAACCCTTCGACATACATTGACGTGACTCTGACATGAAGTTGACATATACGTTCCCTCAAAGTGACATAAGTGTTGTCTCTCAGATTTCTACAGATCGGGATATATTTGCCTTTTCAAAAAATTGACTTTGGAATAATATCGAAAAATTAAAATGTGTTTATCCTCTAAACCCTTGGACGTACATTGACGTGACTCTGACATGAAGTTGACATATACGTTCCCTCAAAGTGACATAGGTTTTGTCACTCAGATTCCTACAGATCGAGAGATATTTGCCTTTTCAGAAATTGACTTTCGAATAATCTCGAAAAATTAAAATGCCTTTATCCTCCAAACCCTTGGACATACTTTAACGTGAATCTGACATGAAGTTGACATATACGTTCCCTCAAAGTGACATACGTTTTGTCTCTCAGATACCTACAGATCGGGAGATATTTGCCTTTTCAAAAATTGACTTTCGAATAATCTCGAAAAATTAAAATATCTCTATCCTCCAAACCCTTGGACATACATTGACGTGACTCTGACATGAAGTTGACATATACGTTCCCTCAGAATGACATAAGTTTTATCTCTCAGATTCCTACAGATCGGGAGATATTTGCCTTTTGAAAAATTGACTTTCGAATAATCTCGAAAAATTTAAATGTTTCACTCCTCCAAACCCTTGGACATACATTGATGTGACTCTGACATGAAGTTGACATATACGTTCCCTCGAACTGACATAAGTTTTGTCTCTCAGATTCCTACAGATCGGGAGATATTTGCCTTTTCATAAATTGACTTTCGAATAATCTCGCAAAATTAAAATGCCTCTGTCCTCCAAACACTTGGACATACATTGACAAGAATCTGACATGAAGTTGACATATACGTTCCCTCAAAGTGACATATTGTTTGTCTCTCAGTTTCCTACAGATCGGGAGATATTTGCCTTTTCAAAAATTGACTATTATATAATCTCGAAAAATTAAAATATCTCTTTCCTCCAACCCCTTGGACATACATTGACGTGACTCTGACATGAAGTTGACATATACGTTCCCTCAGAATGACATAAGTTTTATCTCTCAGATTCCTACAGATCGGGAGATATTTGCCTTTTGAAAAATTGACTTTCGAATAATCTCGAAAAATTTAAATGTCTCTATCCTCCAAACCCTTGGACATACATTGACGTGACTCTGACATGAAGTTGACATATACGTTCCCTCAAAGTGACTTAAGTTTTGTCTCTCCGATTCCTACAGATCGGGAGATATTTGTCTTTTCATAAATTGACTTTCGAATAATCTCGAAAAATTTAAATGTCTCTATCCTCCAAACTCTTGGACATACGTTGACGTGACTCTGACATGAAGGTGACATATACGTTCCCTCAAAGTGACATAAGTTTTGTCTCTCAGATTCCTAAGATCGGGAGATATTTGCCTTTTAAATATTGACTTTCGAATAATCTATAAAAAAATAAATGTCTCTATCATCAAAACCCTTGGACATACATTGACGTGACTCTGACAGGAATTTCACATATACGTTCCCTCAAAGTGATATAAGTTTTGTCTCTCAGATTCCTACAGATCGGAAGATATTTGCCTTTTAAAAATTGACTTTCGAATAATCTCGAAAAATTTCAATGTCTCTATCCTCCAAACCCTTGGATATAGATTGACGTGACTCTGACAGGAAGTTGGCATATAAGTTCCATCAAAGTGATAGAAGTTTTGTCTCTCAGATTCCTACAGATCGGGAGATATTTGAATTTTCAAAAATTGACTTTCTATAATCTCGATAAATTAAAATGTGTTTATCCTCCAAACCCTTGGACATACATTGACGTGACTCTGACATGAAGGTGACATATACGTTCCCGCAAAGTGACATAAGTTTTGTTTCTCAGATTCCTACAGATCGGGAGATATTTGCCTTTTAAAAAATTGACTTTGGAATAATCTCGAAAAATTAAAAGGTCTCTATCCTCCAAACCCTTGGACATACATTGACGTGAATCTGACATGAAGTTGACATATACGTTCCCTCAAAGTGACATAAGTTTTGTCTCTCAGATTCCTACAGATCGGGAGATATTTGCCTTTTCAAAAATTGACTTTCAAATAATCTCGAAAAATTTAAATATCTCTATCCTCCAAACCCTAGGACATACATTGACGTGTCTCTGACTTGAAGTTGACATATACGTTACCTCAAAGTGACATAAGTTTTGTCTCTCAGATTCCAACAGATCGGGAGATATTTGCCTTTTCAAAAATTGACTTTCGAATAATCTCGAAAAATTAAAATGTCTCTATCCTCCAAACTCTTGGACATACATTGACGTGACTCTGACATGAAGTTGACATATACGTTCTCTTAAAGTCACATAAGTTTTGTCTATCAGATTATACAGATCGGGAGATATTTGCCTTTTCAAAAATTGACTTTCGAATAATCTCGAAAAATTTAAATATCTCTATCCTCCAAACTCTTAGTCATACATTGACGTGACTCTGACATGAAGGTGACATATACGTTCCCTCAAAGTGACATAAGTTTTGTCTCTCAGATTCCTACAGATCGGGAGATATTTGAATTTCCAAAAATTGACTTTCTATAATCTCGAAAAATTAAAATGTGTTTATCCTCCAAACCCTTGGACATACATTGACGTGACTCTGACATGAAGTTGACATATACGTTCCCACAGAGTGACGTAAGTTTTGTCTCTCAGATTCCTACAGATCGGGAGATATTTGCCTTTTCAGAAATTGACTTTCGAATAATCTCGAAAAATTAAAATGTCTCTATACTCCAAACTCTTGGATATACATTGACGTGAATCTGACATGAAGTTGACATATACGTTCCCTCAACGTGACATAAGTTTTGTCTCTCAGATTCCTACAGATCGGGAGATATTTGCCATTTCAGAAATTGACTTTCAAATAATCTCGAAAAATTAAAATATCTCTATCCTCCAATCCCTTGGACATACATTGACGTGCCTCTGACTTGAAGTTGACATATACGTTCCCTCAAAGTGACATAAGTTTTGTCTCTCAGATTATTACAGATCGAAAATATTTGCCTTTTCAAAAATTGACATTCGAATAATCTTGAAAAATTAAAATGTCTCTATCAACCAAACCCTTGGACATACATTGACGTGACTCTGTCATGATGTTGACATATACGTTCCCTCTAAGTGACATAAGTGGTGCCTGTCAGATTCCTACGGATCGGAAGATATTTGCCTTTTCAGAAATTGACTTTTGATTAATCTCGAAAAATTTAAATGTCTCTATCCTCCAAACCCTTTTACATACATTGACGTGACTCTGACATGAAGTTGACATATACGTTCCCTCAAAGTGACATAAGTTTAGTATCTCAGATTCCTACAGATCGGGAGATATTTGCCTTTACATAAATTGACTTTCGAATAATCTCGAAAAATTAAAATGTCTCTATCCTCCAAACCCTTGGACATACATTAACGTGACTCTGACATGAAGTTGACATATACGTTCCCTCAAAGTGACATAAGTGTTGTCTCTCAGATTCCTACAGATCGGGAGATATTTGACTTTTCAAAAATTGACTTTCGAATAATCTCGCAAAATTAAAATGCCTCTGTCCTCCAAACACTTGGACATACATTGACGTGAATCTGACATGAAGTTGACATATACGTTCCCACAAAGTGACATATTGTTTGTCTCTCAGTTTAAAACAGATCGGGAGGTATTTGCCTTTTCAAAAATTGACTATCAAATAATCTCGAAAAATTAAAATATCTCTATCCTCCAACCCCTTGGACATACTTTGACGTGACTCTGACATGAAGTTGACATATACGTTCCCTCAAAGTGACATAAGTTTTGTCTCTCAGATTCCTACAGATCGGGAGATATTTGAATTTTCAAAAATTGACTTTCGAATAATCACGAAAAATTAAAATATCTCTATCCTCCAAACCTTTGGACATACATTGATGTGACTCTGACATGAAGTTGACATATACGTTCCCTCAAAGTGACAAAAGTTTTGTCTCACAGTTTCCTACAGATCGGGAGATATTTGCCTTTTCAGAAATTGAATTTCGAATAATCTCGAAAAATTAAAATGCCTCTATCCTCCAAACCATTGGACATACTTTGACGTGAATCTGACATGAAGTTGACATATACGTTCCCTCAAAGTGACATAAGTTTTGTCTCAGAGATACCTACAGATCGGGAGATATTTGCCTTTTCAAAAATTGACTTTCGAATAAGCTCGAAAAATTAAAATATCTCTATCCTCCAAACCCTTGGACATACATTGACGTGACTCTGACATGAAGTTGACATATACGTTCCCTCAAAGTGACGTAAGTTTTGTCTCACAGATTCCTACAGATCGGGAGATATTTGCCTTTTCAAAAATTGACTTTCGAATAATCTCGAAAAATTAAAATGTCTCTATACTCCAAACCCTTGGACATACATTGACGTGAATCTGACATGAAGTTGGCATATACGTTCCCTTAAAGTGACATAAGTTTTGTCTCTCAGATTCCTACAGATCGGGAGATATTTGCCTTTTCAAAAATTGACTTTCAAATAATCTCGAAAAATTAAAATATCTCTATCCTCCAATCCCTTGGACATACATTGACGTGCCTCCGACTTGAAGTTGACATATACGTTACCTCAAAGTGACATAAGTTTTGTCTCTCAGATTCCTACAGATCGGGAGATATTTGCCTTTTCAAAAATTGACTTTCGAATAATCTCGAATAATTGAAATGTCTCTATCCTCCAAACTCTTGGACATACATTGACGTGACTCTGACATGAAGTTGACATATACGTTCCCTCAAAGTGACATAAGTTTTGTCTCTGAGATTCCTACAGATCGGGAGATATTTGCCTTTTCATAAATTGACTTTCGAATAATCTCGAAAAATTAAAATATCTCTAACCTCCAAACCCTTGGACATACATTGACGTGACTCTGACATGAAGTTGACATATACGTTCCCTCAAAGTGACATAAGTGTTGTCTCTCAGATTCCAACAGATCGGGATATATTTGCCTTTTCAAAAATTGACTTTGGAATAATATCGAAAAATTAAAATGTATTTATCCTCTAAACCCTTGGACATACATTGTCGTGACTCTGACATGAAGTTGACATATACGTTCCCTCAAAGTGACATCAATTTTGTCTCTCAGATTCCTACAGATCTGGAGATATTTGCCTTTTCAGAAATTGACTTTCGAATAATCTCGAAAAATTAAAATGCCTCTATCCTCCAAACCCTTGGACATTCTTTGAAGTGACTCTGACATGAAGTTGACATATACGTTCCCTCAAAGTGACATAAGTTTTGTCTCTCAGATTATTACAGATCGGAAATGTTTGCCTTTTCAAAAATTGACTTTCGAATAATCTCGAAAAATTAAAATGTCTCTATCAACCAAACCCTTGGACATACATTGACGTGACTCTGTCATGATGTTGACATATACGTTCCCTCTAAGTGACATAAGTGGTGCCTGTCAGATTCCTACGGATCGGAAGATATTTGCCTTTTCAGAAATTGACTTTCGATTAATCTCGAAAAATTTAAATGTCTCTATCCTCCAAACCCTTTTACATACATTGACGTGACTCTGACATGAAGTTGACATATACGTTCCCTCAAAGTGACATAAGTTTAGTCTCTCAGATTCCAACAGATCGGGAGATATTTGCCTTTACATAAATTGACTTTCGAATAATCTCGAAAAATTAAAATGTCTCTATCCTCCAAACCCTTGGACATACATTAACGTGACTCTGACATGAAGTTGACATATACATTCCCTCAAAGTGACATAAGTGTTGTCTCTCAGATTCCTACAGATCGGGAGATATTTGCCTTTTCAAAAATTGACTTTCGAATAATCTCGCAAAATTAAAATGCCTCTGTCCTCCAAACACTTGGACATACATTGACGTGAATCTGACATGAAGTTGACATATACGTTCCCTCAAAGTGACATATTGTTTGTCTCTCAGTTTAAAACAGATCGGGAGATATTTGCCTTTTCAAAAATTGACTATCAAATAATCTCGAAAAATTAAAATATCTCTATCCTCCAACCCCTTGGACATACATTGACGTGACTCTGACATGAAGTTGACATATACGTTCCCTCAAAGTGACATAAGTTTTGTCCCTCAAATTCCTACAGATCGGGAGATATTTGAATTTTCAAAAATTGACTTTCGAATAATCACGAAAAATTAAAATATCTCTATCCTCCAAACCTTTGGACATACATTGACGTGACTCTGACATGAAGTTGACATATACGTTCCCTCAAAGTGACAAACGTTTTGTCTCTCAGATTCCTACAGATCGGGAGATATTTGCCTTTTCAGAAATTGACTTTCGAATAATCTCGAAAAATTAAAATGCCTCTATCCTCCAAACCCTTGGACATACTTTGACGTGAATCTGACATGAAGTTGACATATACGTTCCCTCAAAGTGACATAAGTTTTGTCTCAGAGATACCTACAGATCGGGAGATATTTGCCTTTTCAAAAATTGACTTTCGAATAAGCTCGAAAAATTAAAATATCTCTATCCTCCAAACCCTTGGACATACATTGACGTGACTCTGACATGAAGTTGACATATACGTTCCCTCAAAGAGACGTAAGTTTTGTCTCTCAGATTCCTACAGATCGGGAGATATTTGCCTTTTCAAAAATTGACTTTCGAATAATCTCGAAAAATTAAAATGTCTCTATACTCCAAACCCTTGGACATACATTGACGTGAATCTGACATGAAGTTGACATATACGTTCCCTCAAAGTGACATAAGTTTTGTCTCTCAGATTCCTACAGATCGGGAGATATTTGTCTTTTCAAAAATTGACTTTCAAATAATCTCGAAAAATTAAAATATCTCTATCCTCCAATCCCTTGGACATACATTGACGTGCCTCCGACTTGAAGTTGACATATACGTTACCTCAAAGTGACATAAGTTTTGTCTCTCAGATTCCTACAGATCGGGAGATATTTGCCTTTTCAAAAATTGACTTTCGAATAATCTCGAAAAATTAAAATGTTTTTATCCTCTAAACCCTTGGACATACATTGTCATGACTCTGACATGAAGTTGACATATACGTTCCCTCAAAGTGACATCAATTTTGTCTCTCAGATTCCTACAGATCTGGAGATATTTGCCTTTTCAGAAATTGACTTTCGAATAATCTCGAAAAATTAAAATGCCTCTATCCTCCAAACCCTTATACATTCTTTGAAGTGATTCTGACATGAAGTTGACATATACGTTCCCTCAAAGTGACATAAGTTTTGTCTCTCAGATTATTACAGATCGGAAATATTTGCCTTTTCAAAAATTGACTTTCGAATAATCTCGAAAAATTAAAATGTCGCTATCAACCAAACCCTTGGACATACATTGACGTGCCTCTGTCATGATGTTGACATATACGTTCCCTCTAAGTGACATAAGTGGTGCCTGTCAGATTCCTACGGATCGGAAGATATTTGCCTTTTCAGAAATTGACTTTCGATTAATCTCGAAAAATTTAAATGTCTCTATCCTCCAAACCCTTTTACATACATTGACGTGACTCTGACATGAAGTTGACATATACGTTCCCTCAAAGTGACATAAGTTTAGTCTCTCAGATTCCAACAGATCGGGAGATATTTGCCTTTACATAAATTGACTTTCGAATAATCTCGAAAAATTAAAATGTCTCTATCCTCCAAACCCTTGGACATACATTAACGTGACTCTGACATGAAGTTGACATATACATTCCCTCAAAGTGACATAAGTGTTGTCTCTCAGATTCCTACAGATCGGGAGATATTTGCCTTTTCAAAAATTGACTTTCGAATAATCTCGCAAAATTAAAATGCCTCTGTCCTCCAAACACTTGGACATACATTGACGTGAATCTGACATGAAGTTGACATATACGTTCCCTCAAAGTGACATATTGTTTGTCTCTCAGTTTAAAACAGATCGGGAGATATTTGCCTTTTCAAAAATTGACTATCAAATAATCTCGAAAAATTAAAATATCTCTATCCTCCAACCCCTTGGACATACATTGACGTGACTCTGACATGAAGTTGACATATACGTTCCCTCAAAGTGACATAAGTTTTGTCCCTCAAATTCCTACAGATCGGGAGATATTTGAATTTTCAAAAATTGACTTTCGAATAATCACGAAAAATTAAAATATCTCTATCCTCCAAACCTTTGGACATACATTGACGTGACTCTGACATGAAGTTGACATATACGTTCCCTCAAAGTGACAAACGTTTTGTCTCTCAGATTCCTACAGATCGGGAGATATTTGCCTTTTCAGAAATTGACTTTCGAATAATCTCGAAAAATTAAAATGCCTCTATCCTCCAAACCCTTGGACATACTTTGACGTGAATCTGACATGAAGTTGACATATACGTTCCCTCAAAGTGACATAAGTTTTGTCTCTCAGATACCTATAGATCGGGAGATATTTGCCTTTTCAAAAATTGACTTTCGAATAATCTCGAAAAATTAAAATATCTCTATCCTCCAAACCCTTGGACATACATTGACGTGACTCTGACATGAAGTTGACATATACGTTCTTTCAAAGTGACATAAGTTTTGTCTCTCAGATTCCAACAGATCGGGAGATATTTGCCTTCTCAAAAATTGATTTTCGAATAATCTCGAAAAATTAAAATGTCTCACTCCTCCAAACCCTTGGACATACATTGACGTGACTCTGACATGAAGTTGACATATACGTTCCCTCAAAGTGACATAAGTTTTGTCTCTCAGATTCCTACAGATCGGGAGATATTTGCCTTTTCATAAATTGACTTTCGAATAATCTCGAAAAATTAAAATGTCTCTATCCTCCAAACCCTTGGACATACATTGACGTGACTCTGACATGAAGTTGACATATACGTTCTTTCAAAGTGACATAAGTTTTGTCTCTCAGATTCCAACAGATCGGGAGATATTTGCCTTCTCAAAAATTGACTTTCGAATAATCTCGAAAAATTAAAATGTCTCACTCCTCCAAACCCTTGGACATACATTGACGTGACTCTGACATGAAGTTGACATGTACGTTCCCTCAAAGTGACATAAGTTTTGTCTCTCAGATTCCTACAGATCGGGAGATATTTGCCTTTTCATAAATTGACTTTCGAATAATCTCGAAAAATTCAAATGTCTCTATCCTCCAAACCCTTGGACATACATTGACGTGACTCTGACATGAAGTTGAAATATACGTTCCCTCAAAGTGACATAAGTGTTGTCTCTCAGATTCCTACAGATCGGGAGATATTTGCCTTTTCAAAAATTGACTTTCGAATAATCTCGCAAAATTGAAATGCCTCTGTCCTCCAAACACTTGGACATACATTGACGTGAATCTGACATGAAGTTGACATATACGTTCCCTCAAAGTGACATATTGTTTGTCTCTCAGTTTCCTACAGATCCGGAGATATTTGCCTTTTCAAATATTGATTATCAAATAATCTCGAAAAATTAAAATGTCTCTATTCTCCAAACTCTTGGACATACATTGACGTGAATCTGACATGAAGTTGACATATACGTTCCCTCAAAGTGACATAAGTCTTGTCTCTCAGATTCCTACAGATCGGGAGATATTTGCCTTTTCAAAAATTGATTTTCGAATAATCTCGAAAAATTTAAATGTCTCTATCCTCCAAACCCTTGGTCATACATTAACGTGAATCTGACATGAAGTTGACATATACGTTCCCTCAAAGTGACATAAGTCTTGTCTCTCAGATTCCTACAGATCGGGAGATATTTGCCTTTTCAGAAATTGACTTTCGAATAATCTCGAAAAATTAAAATGTCTCTATCCTCCAAACCCTTGGACATACATTGTATAGCCGCTCAGTAATAAGAGCTTCGCTCCTTGGTAATCACTTGACTCTTTTCAGGGGTGTTAACGGTATGTAACTCCCGACAACTAGAAGCTTCCTTTATCGCTGAATATAATACTTTATTTATACACAATTTAATTATTTAAGAATAATTGCAGATGTGCATATGATAATACTTGGCTTTAGCCACAAGACGATGATCTCAGAACTGTTGGGTTTGCGTGCGGCTGCCTCAAAAGTTTGTTGAAGTGTCCCCTCTCAACCTATTTAATGCTTAAGTTCCAGCAACATTATCTGCTGAGTCACAATGAATCATAAAGTCTAACTGACTTTCTACACATTTCCGCCATAAATGTTGAAGTATGACACTTGAGACTACAACCAATTCACACCAGTTTATTGCCCTGGTGTAGAAACACAAGACTCCTGGGAACCGAAGGTCCTCGGACGTCTTTGTCTTAAACAGTTAGGTATATGCCATGATCTAGAAGTCAACATGCCAGTATTACCCTCCAAACACAACAACAAGTTAGAATTTTGAAACGAAAAGTAAAAAGAAATTCAGCCTAATAAAATAATAAAAGAACTAAATGGTAGGTTCAAATTACCTCAGCAGAAGATGTAATTTGGACCGTTACAACCTCCCCAAGTATAATTTTGGTCACTTTCTATCAGAAATGTCCGAGATTATATCTTTTTGCCGCTAGAGCTTCATCTCAATTACACCATATTACATGAAAAAAACCAAAAAAATAAAACACATTACAAAATATAACTACTTGATACATACACAAAATGAAATGAACACTTAACAATTATAGTAGTCATACATATATAAATCCTTTAGGTTACTTGACCTTCACATAGTTGTCTTGATCATTACAACATAACAGTTATCCGTTCACTAAACAATTTCTTAAGCGTTAATTATGAGTTACTTCTAATAATAATATATTACTGGTAGAATTTGACAACAATATTCAATTGTTCTGCTCTTACAATGCACTTATATTGGTATAATTTTGAATATTAAACTCCATACTACAGCTGTTACAATAGTTAAATGATTATTGAGCCCAAATTTATTTCAAACAGTGACTACTGATTTCCAAGAAATTTAGTCAACCGCGTGCATTCAAATCAGTCAGTGCTGATTTTCTCCAAATCTGGCTTCAATGAATGTTTATTGAATTGTCCTCTGACTTTCCCATTATTCCCTGAGATTTCATACACCGAAGGTGGAATGATTCTCGTTATCACGTACGGGCCTTCGTACGGACGAATGAACTTGCCCGTAACACCTTGTGCAGCGTTTGAAACAGGTTGACAACGCACAAGCACTTTATCTGACAGCTGAGGATTCCACTTTGCGATTCCCATTTTCCTCTTTTTCTTTCTTTCCAGTGCCTTTGCTTTCATTTTAACGTATGACCGGAGAACCTTAATTTCCAAACTTTCCGCTGGTGGCTTCTGATCTGGGGATTTAACAAAAATTTTCTCGAACATGTCCGGCTTCGGCTCGTCAAACATTAGTTCCACTGGTGTGTAACATGTCGTCCCACTTACGGATGAATTTAACCAATTCTCGATAAGAGGAATTAATTCAGGCCATTTTCTCTGAGTGATATTACAATATATCCTGCAATATTTAGCTAATTCTCTCATTATTCTCTCTGTGGGGTTGCTCTGAGGATAGCTAATTGGAGAATATCTGACGGAAATGTTTATGTTGGAAAGGGCTTTCTTCCACGATGGTGAGGTAAAGTGCGTGCCATGGTCGGAAAGGATTGATTTAGGCTGGACTACTTGACGGAAATAATGAGTCAACTTATTCAAACAAGCTCTCGTAGTCGCTGATTTAATCGGATAAAGTTTCACGTGTTTCGAAAATACATCCAGACATACCAGAATGTACTTCACTCCTCCACGTCCTGTAGGCAGAGCGCCGTACAGGTCCAAAGACATTAGCTCACCAGGTTTAGATGGCATATGTGACCTAGATTCTACCTCGTAACTCCTGTTAGGATGTTTTACGCGCTGACAGATGTCGCAGTGTGCGACGTATTTGCGAACCTTTCGGCCTAAATCTCTCAGGTAAAAAGTATGAGCTATTTGTGCAATGCATCGATCAGTACCTTGATGACCCGATGAAGTATGTACAAAGTTGATCACACGATCTTCCAGGCTGCTAGGGAGAACGGGCCTCCAATACGGGTAGTTTATACCTTTTTGGTATAGGACTTCATTTCTTAGCATGTACTTGTCCAAATAGGTTGCCGCCCCCGAAGCTAGTCTCTCTCTGGCCTTAACTACGTACGGGTCCCTGGCTTGGTGATGCGCTAGATTCTTTAATTCCCCCTTTAACTTGGTATCGATATTCAAGTTTATGGCTGCTACTAACATGCCTCGTGGCTTTCCCATTCCCTTGATCTCTTCTTCAGTTAAGCCCACAGGATTTCTACTCATAACATCTGCAAGGACGTTGTCTGACCCCTTTACATGTACGATGTCAATGTCATATTCTTGAATTTCTAAAACCCAACGTGTAATTCGGTTGGAGGTCAAAGCACATTTCTTCAGGAACGATAAAGCCTTATTATCTGAACACAAAGTAACCATTTGCCCAAAAACATAAAGTCTGAATTTTCTGAGTGCATATACCACGGCTAACAATTCCTGCTCACACGTAGTGAACCTCATCTCAGTGGATGACAACACCCTTGAAGCTGTAGAAACAATGTTGGTAACCCCCGCTTCGTCTGTCTGCATCAGAACTGCGCTAATGCTAAACTTGCACGCGTCAGTGTATACGGCGTAGGGTAGGTCATTATTGGGATGTACTAAATGTATTGTATGTGCAAACCTCGCACGTAGTTCCTCAAAAGCACATTGCATCTCTGTTGTCCACTTCCATTTACTTCCCTTTTTCAACAATGGAAGGAGAGCGCCTACGTAGCCTGCATAATTGATAATAAACCTATTATGAAAGTTACAAGTCCCTAAGAACTGCCTCAAGTGCTTTTGGTTACGGGGTGCAGGATACTTCAAAATGGCGGCTACTCGCTCAGGGTCTGCAGACACACCGGTCTGACTTATTATGTGCCCCAAAAATATAACTTCAGTCTGACAGAACCGACATTTTGCAGCGTTTATGGTGAATCCTGCCTCAGTCAACCTGCCGATCACTATGTTTAAATGCTTTAGGTGGTCTTCAAAGCTGCGCGAAAATACCAATAAATCATCCACATAAAACACAACAAACTCCTCACTATCTGAACCCAGCACAAGTTTCAACGCCCTAACAAATGCTGATAATGAGTTTTTGAATCCATAAGGGACACGTTTGAATTGGTACACAGTTGAATCAAACAGGAAAGCTGTAAAGCGGCGTGAACTTTCTTTAAGGCTAATTTGCAGAAAAGCACTGGTGAGATCTAGTGATGTCATGTACCTTACTCCATTAAAACGCTGTAATAACTCGCCTATAGGGTAAACTCTTTCACGATCTGGAACCATAACAGAATTTATTTTCCTAGCATCTATGCAAAGGCGTGGTTTTCTCCCTTCTTTATACACAATAGTGATAGGATTTATGAACGGAGATTTGCATGTCTCTAAAATATCGTCATCCAACATCTGAGCTATTTGTTCTCTTATAATTGGCCTGACAGCGAAAGGGACCACTCTTGAACTACCCGTGACTGGCTTAAGATCACTTAGTACGAACTCGTACTGAAAGCGGCGACACATACCTGGTTTCGAAGTCAAATACTCCTGGTACTTCAACAACAATTTAATTAAACTCTCTTTCTGAAGACTGTTGAGGTGTGCATTTGCATTAATCAGAGCGGTTACGTCCACAGCTTGCAAAGAACGTGGATCAGGGGAACCTATCCTAGTATTCTGCACCAAAACTGGATACATCAGACCTTCCTCTCCAACTCGTCTCACACTACTATCACAATAAAAACGACGGTTATTTGCTACGTCGAAAAATTCGCCTTCCCAACGGCTACCATAATTCTCTTCATCTTTATCAAACTTGTAGACATTATCACCTTCTGTGGCATCTATAAACAAGGACCTTCGCCCTAGAACTTCACTTCCTCCTCCTTCTCGAACTAGGTTGGAATCCTGAACTATCAAATGATTGCTATAAGCAGAACTTCCCTTCAACTCCTGTCCATCGTTGCTCACATCACGTAACCGGTCACCTCGATTAAACAATTGCACTTTCTAAATTCCATCTAGCTCATAACGGAAGCATTTCCTTTTGAAATCCAAAACAATCCCATACTCATTTGCATAATCGCAACCTAAAATCACTGAGCTAGTCAGTTGTGGGGACACTAAAAACACACTCTCAAAACTATCGCCCCCAATACTAAATTCCACATAGATCTGATCTTTAATACGCCGAGTCTTATTGCCAAAAGCTGTCACTAACACTGTGTTGGCAACGGGTAAACTTAAAGTGGACACTCCTGCAGATACTAAGTCTTTATAAATACTTTCGGTCAAAAGGTTAACTTCGCTGCCTGAATCTATTATAGCATTGGTAGTGATATCACCGAATGAAATTGACACCTGCGGACAATTTAATACATGGCTGTCATTAATATAATATATCACCAATTCATTCAAAGGATCCATATAATTACTACTACCGGAAATCATCACATCTCTAAATTTATCTCCCACCTCACAAACTACACTGTGCTTTGGGTCCGGATCTGAAGTTTTTATTGCCTTTGATGCGAACGGGGTTCGATCTGTAACGCCGCTCGATATTAGTTTAACGCCGGACGCTCGGATGGTCCTTGCGGTTCCTTCCTATCGGTTTGCCTTGTCGGACTGTGGTAAGGTGGGGCACCAGGGTTTAAGGAAGAACCTTCGTGTTTATTACGGTTGTCATCTTCCCTGTCTCTAGAAAAATAAGCACCTCTACCGTTGTTGTTCCCATTTCTATTGCTGTGGCTGTAACCAGAATAATTCTGCCTCCTGTCATTATACGTCTGTCTCACGTACTGATGATTCTGGTTCTGCCTCTTATCGGGATTATAGTTCTGGTGATAATTAGACCTTATATTTGTTTTACTACCTGCTTCGTTAAACTCTAGCATTTCAAGGCGCTTCAAAACGTCTATGGCTTCCTGCACTGTAGTCAAGGGAACCCCCACCAGACACCTCTGTATGTTCACCGGGTAGTGTAACTTAATTGCGTCAATAAAATAGGCATCACTCATCCCTAGATATGAAGCCAAAACAGCATATTTAATCAGGTGCCCTGACATTGAGAGATTTGATTGCTTTTCATATTTGTCTTGATATATCGAACATTTCACTCGACTCTGTGTCGTCTTGGACCAAAACGTTTTAGTGAATGCGACTTTAAACTGCTCATAGTCATTTAATGTATGAGCCACAGCTGACATCCACTGTTTAGCAACAGGGTCTGATATTGACTTCAATGCTATAGCCAATTTTAATGATTCTGGTACCCCCTTCAACTTCATAAATTCATCAAGCTGGTTTAAATGGTAGATGGCGTTGATCTTATCCCTGTCTTCAAACATGGGTAGGGATAGATCAGCAGCACTTAAATAGTTATGTGCATTGTAATGGCGAACATTCATGGTATCATGACTCACAGGTACATTCATACACACATTACAATTCACATCACTCGCATTCCCTGAAATATCAATTGACCCAGACACCTGACTACCCAAGTTTTCAGCAGCCTCGCCGTGGAAACTGCTTTGACTGGCTGCATTGCCATCAGCTGATCGTGAGAAATTTCCATTGCAAACAACGGAAGTCGATTCTGACAACTTACCTTTTAAATGTTTAATATCAAGGTTCAACTTCTCAAACCTACTGTCGTTAACGCAGTTAACCCTTTCAAATTCCTTGTTTATCTCTACAAAACGCTCCCCCTGCCGATGACTTTGTTTCTTTTGTTCTTTTACCATAACATTTCTGAGGTCCTGAACTTCATCAGTCAATTTCGTTAGCTTTTGTCCTAGATGTTCCTCATTTTGGATAACCCTACTGGTTATTTCTCCTGTTACCGAATTCACCTCAACGATGTGATGGTTTAAATATTATGTAAATCATTTGACAATTCCTGCATATTCCGTTTAGCAGCTCTTAACTCCCCTTCATTATCCTCTCTAACTTGTTTGATCTGGCAAGAAAATCTTACAGATTCTGAATGTAATTTATCTTAAATTTCATTGTTTAATTTCGAATTTTCTCTCTCAACTCTTTTAATCAACCTTTCGTTTTCCAGTCTGACATCTTCTCGTATGTTATTTACATTTCTTTGTAAACTCTCAATCTTATTTTATACACTTGAAATTTCCTTTCTTATATCAGAAATTTCCCCCTTTACGCTAGAAATTACTTCTAATTTGTCTGCCTTCATAACACTCATTAATTTAGCAAACATATCTTGGAAATAACTATGCGAGTCACTCTGTGGAACGCTAGTACAGGCCTGCTGCCCATCGTTCATTCTTAATGCAACTTCTTCCTGTTCCACTAATTCTAAAGCCGATCCTAAACCCGTTTCTAGTCTTTCATTTTCCTTCAATGACCCTTCAACCCGACACAATTCTAATTCACTGTCTCCGAAATGGTTGCTCTCTTCTTCTGAAACAGTCACAATTCTGTTACGTAAGCTGCGGGTTGCCATTCTTTTCTCACTTCACCAACTAACCTTTTACGTATGACGCTGATGATCTGATGATCTTCTTAAATGCGGACTCCTGGAGCGCTCGTAGCTTGCAGCTCTGTCCTTCTTGAACATTGTTGGTGTTACAGTACGACTCCTGGTGTGGTCGTTGTTTGTAACTGTAGTCTGCTTTGTGATGGTGTTGTTGAATATATTCAGCTGGCTGCCCTCTGGATCTGTTGCCGTCGTTACCACTTCGTGCCCCTCGTTGGGATCGCCACTTTTGCTATAGCCGCTCAGTAATAAGAGCTTCGCTCCTTGGTAATCACTTGACTCTCTTCAGGGGTGTTAACGGTATGTAACTCCCGACAACGAGAAGCTTCCTTTATCGCTGAATATAATACTTTATCTATACACAATTTAATTATTTAAGAATAAATACAGATGTGCAGATGATAATACTTGGCTTTAGCCACAAGACGATGATCTCAGAACTGTTGGGTTTGCGTGTGGCTACCTCGAAAGTTTGTTGAAGAGTCCTTTCTCAACCTATTTGATGCATAAGGTCCAACAACATTATCTGCTGAGTCACAATGAATCATCAAGTCTAACTAACTTTCTACACATTTCCGCCATAATAATATGACACTTGGGACTACAACCAATTCACGACAGTTTATTGCCCTGGTGTAGAAACACAAGACTCCTGGGAACCGAAGGTCCTCGGACGTCTTTGTCGTAAACAGTTAGGTATATGCCATGAACTAGAAGTAAACATCCCAGTATTACCCTCCAAACACAACAACAAGTTAGATTTTTGAAACGAAAAGTAAAAAGAAATTCAGCCTAATAAAATAATAAAAGAACTAAATGGTAGGATCAAATTACCTCAGAAGAAGATGTAATTTGGACCGTTACATTACGTTGATACTGACCTCCTGAAATCAAATAATTCCAACCGTAGTTTAATGGAGAGTATTCAACCGGGACCAGCCGACTGTTCCAAGACAAAATCTGTGCTGACTGACTTCTGATTGGTCCTCGATGCCATTCGAAAGTATTGATTTCTTTCCATTGAGGTCATCACAGATGGCACGTCATATCTTTGGTTCCGTAATTCTCCGATAGACTGCGTCTTTGTGTTTGTACGTCGTGTCCTCGAGTAAATGTGAGGCAATATTTTCGATATATTTTTTTGACATTTGACATAGGACACCAATATGTTACCACAAGTTTGACGTGCGCCACGAATTCCGCGCCCACCAAGCATTGCAATTAATGTACAAGAGATTTATATTCAATTTTTTTGTGAGACGATTTATATTAATTAATGACGTACTATCATTCAAGTATGTTTATTCCAATTCTTTCGATACATGATACTTATTTATAGTGAGTTAGATTGGCTCATAGTTACGCATGAATCTGCTACGTATTTGCGTCAAAATCTACACTGCATCAGTTTTCCAAGAAATAATTCTTGTGGAAACATTATGTAATTTTAGACGTGTTATGATGTATTACACGCATATAAGCACTATTTGTGTTATATGGGGATTGTGTGAGCGCGTAATATCATTATTGATATGTGGTCGTGGCCCACTTTGCGCATTTCCCACCTCACGACTTTGATGGCTTCGTGCGAATTTCTAAAAAGCAATAAGTCATAATAGAGTATGAATATCATTAACTTACCTGTGGCATGACGTCCATACAAATTTTCAATAATTTCTGAGCATCCATTGGTTTTTTCCAAAATTCGAGCGCAGCAAACTATTTTGCACTGATCCGGATTACACCGTTTTGGTTGGTTTGGGTTAGGTTAGGTTAGGTTAGGTTAGGTTATGTTATGTTAGTGAGGCACCAGCGCAGACGTTGTTGCGCAGTGCAGTCGTATGACGTGCGCAAGTGAAGGCACCTTGAGCTCGATATGGTTAATTGTAAATTATTAAACACTGAAAACTTCGATTCCGTCACTTTAAGAAGTACTATATATTCTGGGCTTCACTTTCATAACTAATTAAATTTTTTTACAAGGATATTTTATTGGACACATACTCTCAGTAATTGAAAGTACACCAATGACTTATCACTTAAATATGATCCTATTGAACATTTCATTTTGGAAGTATATATGTTGTCACACGAAGAATAATTTATTAAATATTTATTTAATTTTATATTACACTACATGTAATTACTACAGTATCGTTATAAAGAATAAATGTTCTCAAATTACATAGGTCCAGCTTCTGCACATACACGATATCTGTATATGATTTACGTGTTATTAACTCGTACAAACGTCTTTACTGAGCACACAAAGCATGCAAATGTCCTTTCACTGAAGTCGTACATCTCAATATGGCGAACCGCACATATTCTTGCATGTTATGTTGGATTGGTGTTCACTTGTTTCTATTTTCACACGTCACGGAGAAGACATCCTTACACTGAGATTCACTGCATGTTTCACCCGTTAATACGTGATTGAACGGTGGTAATTAATGTTGTTAATGGTCCCGAAGAACTCTATTTGTAGAGCACAAAGTTACGTTGATACTGACCGACCGAAATAAATAATTCCAACCGTAGTTTAATGGCGACTATTCCAATTGGACCAGCCGACTGTTCCAAGACAAAATCGGTACTGACTGACTTCTGATTGGTCCTCGATGCCATTCGAAAGTATTGATTTCTTTCCATTGAAGACATCACAGATGGCACGTCATATCTTTGGTTCCGTATTTCTCCGATAGACTGCGTCTTTGTGTTTGTACGTCGTGTCCTCGAGTAAATGTGAGGCAATATTATCGATATAATTTTTTGACATTTGACATAGGACACCAATATGTTACCACAAGTTTGACGTTCGCCACGAATTCCGTGCCCACCAAGCATTGCAATTAATGTACCAGAGATATATATTCAATTTTTTTGTGAGGCGTTTTATATTAATTAATGACGTACTATCATTCACGTATGTTTATTCCAATTCTTTCGTTACATGATACTTATTTATAGTTAATTAGATTGGGTCATCGTTACGCATGAATCTGCTACGTATTTGCGTCAACATCTACACTGCATCAGTTTTGCAAGAAATAATTCTTGTGAAAACATTATGTAATTTTAGACGTGTTATGATGTATTACACGCATATAAGCACTATTTGTGTTACATGGGGATTGTGTGAGCGCGTATTATCATTATTGATAAGTGGTCGTGGCCGACTTTGCGCATCCCCCACCTCACGACTTTGATGGCTTCGTGCGAATTTCTAAAAAGCAATAAGACATAATAGAGTATGAATATCATTAAGGTACCTGTGGCATGACGTCCATACAAAATTTCAATAATTTCTTAGCATCGATACGTTTCTTCCAAAATTCGTGCGCAGGAAACTATTTTGCACTGATCCGGACTACACCGTTTTTGTTGGTTTGGGTTAGGTTTGGTTAGGTTAGTGAGGCACCTGCGCAGACGTTGTTGCGCTGTGCAGTCGTATGACGTGCGCATGTGTGGGCATCTTGAGCTCGATATGCTTAATTGTAAATTATTAAACACTCAAAAATTCGATTCCTTCACCTTAAGAAGTATATTATATTCTGGGCTTCACTTTCATACCAAATTTAATTTTTTTACAAGGATATTTTACTGGACACATACTTTCAGTAATTGCAAGTACACCAATCACTTATCACTTAAATATAATGCTACTGAAACTTTCATTGTGGAAGTATATATGTTGTCACACGAAGAATAATTTATTAAATATTTATTTAATTTTATATTACACTACATGTAATTACTACAGTATCGTTATAAAGAATAAATGTTCTCAAATTACATAGGTCCAGCTTCTGCACATACTCGATATCTTTATATGATTTACGTGTTACTAACTCGTACAGACGTCTTTACTGATCACACGTGGCATGCAAATGTCCTTTCACTCAAGTCGTATATCTCAATGTGGCGAACCGCACATATTCTTGCATGTTATGTTGAATTGGTGTTCACTTGTTTCTATTCTCACACGTCACGGAGAAGACATCCTTACACTGAGATTCACTGCATGTAGCACCCGTTAATACGTGATTGAACGGTGGTAATTAATCTTGATAATGGTCCCGAAGAACTCTATTTCTAGAGCACAAAGTTACGTTGATACTGACCTCCCGAAATCAAATAATTCCAACCGTAGTTTAATGGAGAGTATTCAACCGGGACCAGCCGACTGTTCCAAGACAAAATCGGTACTGACTGACTTCTGATTGGTCCTCGATGCCATTCGAAAGTATTGATTTCTTTCCATTGAGGTCATCACAGATGGCACGTTATATCTTTGGTTCCGACTTCTCCGATAGACTGCGTCTTTGTGTTTATACGTCGTGTCCTCGAGTAAATGTGAGGCAATATATTCGATATATTTTTTTGACATTAAACATAGGACACCAATATTTTACCACAAGTTTGACGTGCTCCACGAATTCCGCGCCCAATAAGCATTGCAATTAATGTACTAGAGATTTATATTCAATTTTTTGTGTGAACCGCTTTATATTAATTAATGACGTACTATCATTCAAGTATGTTTATTCCAATTCTTTCGTTACATGATACTTATTTTTAGTGAGTTAGATTGGGTCATCGTTACGCATGAATCTGCCACGTATTTGCGTCAACGTCTACACTGCATCAATTTTGAAAGAAATAATTCTTGTGGAAACATTATGTAATTTTAGACGTGTTATGATGTATTACACGCATATAAGCACTATTTGTGTTATATGGGGATTGTGTGAGCGCGTAATATCATTAATGATAAGTGGTCGTAGCCGACTTTGCGCATCCTCCACCTCAAGAATTTGCTGGCTTCGTGCGAATTTCTAAAAGCAATAAGACATAATAGAGTATGAATATCATTAACTTACCTGTGGCATGACGTCCATACAAAATTTCAATAATTTCTGAGCATCCAATCGTTTTTTCCAAAATTCGTGCGCATGAAACTATTTTGCAATGATCCGGATTACACCGTTTTGGTTGGTTTGGGTTAGGTTAGGTTAGGTTAGGTTAGGTTGTGTTAGGTTAGGTTATGTTAGGTTAGTGAGGCACCTGCGCAGATGTTGTTGCGCAGTGTAGTCGTATGACGTGCGCATGTGAAGGCACCTTCAGCTCGATATTGTTAATTGTAAATTATTAAAAACTCAAAAATTCGATTCCGCCACTTTAAGAAGTATATTATATTCTGGGTTTCAATTTCATACCTAATTAAATTTTTTTACAAGGATATTTTATTAGACACATACTTTCAGTAATTGCAAGTACACTAATGACTTATCACTTAAATATGATGCTATTTAACATTTCATTGTGTAAGTATATTTGTTGTCACACGAAGAATAATTTATTAAATAAGTCGGCTACGACCACTTATCAATAACGATATTACGCGCTCACACAATCCCCATATAACACAAATAGTGCTTATATGCGTGTAATACCTCATAACACGTCTAAAATTACGTAATGTTTCCACAAGAATTATTTCTTGCAAAATTGATGCAGTGTAGATGTTGACGCAAATACGTAGAAGATTCATCCGTAACGATGACCCAATCTAACTCACGATAAATAAGTATCATGTAACGAAAAAATTGGAATAAACATAAGTGAATGATAGTACGCCATTAATTAATATAAATCGCTTCACAAAAAAATTGAATATAAATCTCTGGTACATTAATAGCAATGCTTGGTGGGCGCGGAATTCGGGGCGCACGTCAAACTTGTGGTAACATATTGGTGTCCTATGTCAAATGTCAAAAAAATATATCGAAAATATTGCCTCACATTTACTCGAGGACACGACGTACAAACACAAAGACGCAGTCTATCGGAGAAATACGGAACCAAAGATATGATGTGCCATCTGTGATGACCTCAATGGAAAGAAATCAATATTTTCGAATGGCATCGAGGACCAATCGGAAGTCAGTCAGTACAGATTTTGTCTTGGAACAGTCGGCTGGTCCCGGTTGAATACTCTCCATTAAACTACGGTTGGAATTATTTGATTTCGGTCGTTCAGTATCAACGTAACTTTAAGCTCTAGAAATAGTGTTCTTCGGGATCATTAACAAGATTAATTACCACCGTTCAATCACGTATTAACGGGTGCTACATGCAGTGAATCTCAGTGTAAGGATGTCTTCACCGTGACGTGTGAGAATAGAAACAAGTGAACACCAATCCAACATAACATGCAAGAATATGTGCGGTTCGCCACATTGAGATGTACGACTTCAGTGAAAGGACATTTGCAGGCCATGTGTGCTCAGTAAAGACGTTTGTACGAGTTAGTAACACGTAAATCATATACAGATTTCGGGTATGTGCAGAAGCTGAACCTATGTATTTTGAGAACATTTATTCTTTATAACGATGTCTGGGGTCACTGTAGTAATTACATGTAGAGTAATTTAAAATTAAATAAATATTTTAATATATTCTTCTTTGGTGTGACAGCATATATACTTCCACAATGAAATATTCAATAGCATCATATTTAAGTGATAAGTCATTGGTGTACTTGCAATTACTGAAAGTATGTGTCTAATAAAATATCCTTGTAAAAAAATTTAATTAGTTATGAAATTGAAACCCAGAATATAATATACTTCTTAAAGTGACGGAATCGAATTTTTGAGTGTTTAATAATTTACAATTAACCATATCGAGCTCAAGGTGCCTTCACATGCGCACGTCATACGACTGCACTGCGCAACAACGTCTGCGCAGGTGCCTCACTAACCTAACATAACCTAACCTAACCTAACCTAACCAAACCTAACCCAAACCAACCAAAACGGTGTAATCCGCATCAGAGCAAAATAGTTTCCTGAGCACGAATTTTGGAAAAAACCAATGGATGCTCAGAAATTATTGGAATTTTGTATGGACGTCATGCCACAGGTAAGTTAATGATATTCATACTCTATTATGTCTTATTGCTTTTTAGAAATTCTCACGAAGCCATCAAATTCGTGAGGTGGGGGATGCGCAATGTCGGCCACAACCACTTATCAATAATGATATTACGCGCTCACTCAATCCCCATATAACACAAATAGTGCTTATATGCGTGTAATACATCATAACACGTCTAAAATTATATAATGTTTCCACAAGAATTATTTCTTGCAAAATTGATGCAGTGTAGATGTTGATGCAAATACGTAGCAGATTCATGCGTAACGATGACCTAATCTAACTCACTATAAATGAGTATCATGTAACGAAATAATTAGAATAAACATACGTGAATGATAGTACGTCATTAATTAATATAAAACGCCTCACAAAAATTGAATATAAATCTCTAGTACTTTAATTGCAATGCTTGGTGGTCTCGGAATTGGTGGCGCACGTCAAACTTGTCTTGACATATTGGTGTCCTATGTCAAATGTCAAAAAAATATATCGAAAATATTGCCTCACATTTACTCGAGGACACGACGTACAAACACAAAGACGCAGTCTATCGGAGAAATACGGAACCAAAGGTATGACGTGCCATCTGTGATGACCTCAATGGAAAGAAATCAATACTTTCGAATGGTATCGAGGACTAATCAGTAGTCAGTCAGTACAGATTTTGTCTTGGAACAGTCGGCTGGTCCCGGTTGAATACTCTCCATTAAACTACGGTTGGAAATATTTGATTTCGGTCGGTCAGTATCAACGTAACTATGTACTCTAGAAATAGAGTTCTTCGGGACCATTAACAAGAATAATTATCACCGTTCAATCACGTATTAACGAGTGCTACATGCAGTGAATCTCAGTGTAAGGATGTCTTCTCCGTGACGTGTGAGAATAGAAACAAGTGAACACCAATTCAACATAACATGCAAGAATATGTGCGGTTCGACACATTGAGATGTACGACTTCAGTGAAAGGACATTTGCATGCCATGTGTGCTCAGTGAAGACGTTTGTACGAGTTAGTAACACGTAAATCATATACAGATATCGCGTATGTGCAGAAGCTGGACCTATGTAATTTGAAAATATTTATTCTTTATAACGATTACTGGGGTCACTGTAGTAAATACAATTCCTTCGACAACAGTTTTAATTTTCTTTAATTTAAATTAATAATATTCATGATGTGCTGACTGTGTCATTTCGTTGTCAGTTGGATATTATCTGTGATTTTATTCGTAACATTTATAATCTTCGGGATCAATACTGCGATGTGTATAGATTCTTTAATGTCATTGCCACAAATTAAGATTTACAAGCCAAGTGATGTGCATTTTATTCTTGTGAAATAGTCTACATTTCTTAAAAAGACATATTGGCTGTGAAGACTCATCTGTTTCTTACGTATGCCTTGTGCTGAATGCTGTTCTGGTGCCCAGTTTGACTGTTTTGCGTGTGTCGTTCATAATTTGCTATTGTGAGGACTTGGTTGGTCTGCAGTCTTTGTTCTTATGCGTGCGGTCTCCATGCGCTAAGAAGACAAGTATCTTCGAGGTCATCGCGTAGGAGTGGTGAGTAGGAGATTGATAAACAGCTTTTTAATAAAAACTGTGTGCGGCGTTTGACTAAAGTTGGAATCAAGCTGCACGAACGTTGAAGGGCGACTGCAAATTACAGTATAGATTTAAAAGGTTTTTATTCAGACCACGTATTGGAAAATAGATTGCTTTACAACAGTGGTCCAACATCAAAGTTTTTGTTTATAGCTGTTCAGTTTCGGAAAGCGGTGATGATGTTCAACTACGAACCCGGGCGATTCTGATCCCCGCATGGTTAGAAATGTTTACTAACCACTTTCATGAAACGTAGTTTCTTCAGTAAACACGGTATGTTCCCGAAGAATTCTTCATCTTCTTGAACTGCGAATGCCACATAATATTGAATACACTGCTAGGAGACTGCTCCTCAAATCTTATTTGGTAAGGACGTTCTGCAGCGGTCGATGAATGCGTTTCTTCATCTACAGAACAGCAAAAAGCACGCTTCCTACGATTGTAATCCGCCATTAATAATTCATAGGATCTTCACATCTTTTAGGGAAATGCCTGGAAACTCCAGCAGTACGTTGGGAAATTTGAATTTTTGTCCAAGTTCGTAGAAAAATTTGTTTTCGAGTACTTTACCTAAATAAAACGTCATTACTTATTTTAAATTGTAATGTAATTTTCGCTAAAGATGTATAATGCAGTTGCATGAAAGAAACTTAATAACTACGTTGGTTTCTTGGTGTTATAGTATAAGTGCCAATTCCGACCGCTAGACTTCACAGTTTATCTGCGAAACTCTTTTTAATGCTGAAAATAGTACTTTTCGGAAAAAACTTTATAATACGGTAACCTTGCACTTGAGTCATTTTGCCATGAACATAATCAACGTTGCAACATTAGTCTTGTTTATCAGCAGACGCAACGGAAACATAATATAAGTTGAAAAAAAAGCTAAACAAACCTGACACAAAAGTGGACATAGACCGATATTAAATGATGCAGCAAAGTATCCATTAAAAATTATTCTTTGTCAAGACTTTGAAAAATTGACTTTCGAATATCCTTGAAAAATTAAAAGTTCTCTATTTTCCAAACTCTTGGACTTACATTCACAGGACTCTGACATGGCGATGACATATAGGTTAAATCAAACTTACATGAGTTATGTCTCTCAGATTCCTACAGATCCGGAGATATATTCCTTTTTAAATTGACTTTCGAATACCCTTGAAGAATTAAAAGGTGTCTATCCTCCAAGACCTTGTACTTACATTGTCTTGACACTGCCATGACGATGACATATACGTTACCTCAAAGTGACATAAGTTTTGTCTCTCGGATTCCTACAGATCGGGAGATATATGCCTTTGAAAAATTGAATTTCGAATAACGTTGAAAAATTAAAAGGTCTCTATCTTGCAAACCCTTGGACTTACATTGACGTGACTCTGACATAATATTGACATATACGTGACCTCATTCTGACATGAGTTTTGTTTCTCAGATTCTTACAGACCGGGAGATATATACCTTTGAAAATTGAGTTTCGAATACCCTTGAAACTTTGAAAGGTCACTATCCTCCAAACACTTGGACTTATATTGACGTGACGCTAACATTACGATGTTATATACGTTACCTCAAACTGACATGAGTTGTGTCTCTCAGTTTCCTACAGATCGGGAGATATAGTCCTTTGAAACGTTGACTTTCGGATAACCTTCAAAAATTAAAAGTTCTCTATCCTGCAAACCCTTGGAATTACAATGACGTGACTTTGATATGACGATGACATATATGTTCCCTCAAAGTGACATGAGTTTTGTATCTCAGTTTCCTACAGATCGGGAGATATATGCCTTTGAAAAATTAACTTTTGAATAAACTTCAAAAATTAAAAGTTCCCTATCCTGCAAACACTTGGACTTACATTGACGTGACTCTGACATGACGATGATATATAGGTTACCTCAAACTCTCATGAGTTGTGTCTCTTAGTTTCGTAGAGATCGGGAGATATATGCCTTTGTAAAAGTGAGGTTCGTATCCCCCTGAAAAATTAAAAGTTCTCTATTCTGCAAACCCTTGGACTTATATTGACGAGACCCTGATATGACGATGACATTTACGTTACCTGAAACAGACATGATTGTTGTTCCTGAGTTTCCTACAGATCGGGAGATATATGCCTTTGAAAAATTGACTTTCAAATAACCTTCAAAAATTAAAAGTTCTCTATCCTGCAAACTATTGGACTTCAATTGAAGTGACTTTGACATGACGATGTCATATATGATACGTCAAACTGATATAAGTTTTCTCTCTGAGTTTCCTGCAGATCGGGAAATATATGCCTTTGAAAAAGTTACTTTCGAATAACCTTCAAAAATTTAAAGTTCTCTATCCTGCAAACCCTTGGATTTACATTGACGTGACTTTTACAAGACGACGACATATATGTTACATCAAACTGACATGAGTTTTGTCTCTCAGTTTCCTACAGATCGGGAGATATATGCCTTTGAAAAAGTGACTTTCGAATAACCTTCAAAAATTAAAAGTTCTCTATCCTGCAAACACTTGGACTTACATTGACGTGACTCTGACCTGACGATGATATATACGTTACCTCAAACTCTCATCAGATGTGTCTCTCAGTTTCGTACAGATCGGGAGATATATGCTTTTGAAAAAGTGAGTTTCGTATACACATGAAAAATTAAAAGTTCTCTATCCTGCAAACCCTTGGACTTACATTGACGTGACACTGATATGACGATGACATTTACGTTAAATGAAACTGACATGATTGTTGTCTCTGAGTTTCCTACAGATCGGGAGATATATGCCTTTGAAAAATTGACTTTCGAATAACCTACAAAAATTTAAAGTTCTCTATCCTGTAAACCCTTGCACTCACATTGACGTGACTTTGATATGACGATAACATATACATTACATGAAACTGACATGATTGTTGTCTCTCAGTTTCCAAGAGATCGGGAGATATATGCGTTTGAAAAACTGACTTTCGAATAACCTTCACAAATTAAAAGTTGTTAATCCTGGAAATCCTTGGACTTACATTGACGTGACTTTTACATGACAATTACATATATGTACCCTCAAAATGACATTAGTTTTGTCTCTCAGTTTCGTACAGATCGGGAGATATATGCCTTTGAAGAAGTAAGTTTCGAATACCCCTGAAAAATTGAAAGTTCTCTATGCTCAAACCCTTGGACTTACATTGACGTGACTCTGATATGACGATGACACATACGTTACCTGAAACTGACATGAGTTTTGTCTCTCAGTTTCCTACAGATCGGGAGATATACGCCTTTGAAAACTTGACTTTCGAATAAAGTTCAAAATGAAAAGTTCTTTATAATGCAAACTCATGGACTTATATTGACGTGACTCTGACATGACGATGATATATACGTTACCTCAAACTGAAATGAGTTTTGTCTCTCAGTTTCCTACAGATCTGGAGATATATGCCTTTGAAAAGTTGAGTTTCGAATAACCCTTAAAAATTAAAAGTTCTCTATCCTCCAAAACCTTTTACATACATTGACGTAACCCTGTCATGATGATATATACGTTACCTCAAACTGACATGAGCTGTGTTTCTCAGGTTCCTGCAGATCGAGAGTAATATGCCCTTGAAAAATTGACTGTCCAATAACCTTCAAACATTAAAAGTTTTCTATCCTGAAAACCTTTGGAATTACATTGAGGTGATTCTGACATGATGATATATACATTACCTCCAAGTGACATGAGTTTTGTCTCTCAGATTAATACAGATCGAGAGATATTTGCCTTTGAATAATTGACTTTCGAATAATCTCTAAAAATTAAAATGTCTCTATCCTCCAAACCCATAGACATAGATTGACATGGCTCTGACATGACGATGACATATATGTTCCCTCAAAGTGACATAAGTTTTGTCTCTCAGATTAATACAGATCGGGAGATATTTGTCTTTTCATAAATTGACTGTCGAATAATCTCGAAAAGTTTAAATGTCTCTATCCTCCAAACCCTTGGACATAGATTGACATGACTCTGACATGACGATGACATAAACGTTCCCTCAAAATTGCATATGTTTTGTCTCTCAGATTCCTACAGATCGGGAGATATTTGCCTTTTCAAAAATTGACATTTGAATAATCTCGAAAAATTCAAATATCTCTATCCTCCAAACCCTTGGACATACATTGACGTGACTATGACATGAAGTTGACATATACGTTCCCTCATAGTGACAAAAGTTTTGTCTCGCAGATTCCTACAGATCGGGAGATATTTGCCTTTTCAAAAATTGACTTTCGAAAAATCTCGAAAAATTAAAATGCCTCTACCCTCCAAGCCCTTGGACATACATTGACGTGACTCTGACATGAAGTTTACATATACGTTCCCTCAAAGTGACATAAGTTTTGTCTCTCAGATTCCTACAGATCGGGAGATATTTGCCTTTTCAAAAATTGATTTTCGAATAATCTCGGAAAATTTAAATGTCTCTATCCTCCAAACATTTAGACATACATTGACGTGACTCTCACATGAAGTTGACATATACGTTCCCTCAAAGTGACAGAAGTTTTGTCTCTCACATTCCTACAGATCGGGAGATATATGCCTTTTCACAAATTGACTTTCGAATAATCTCGAAAAATTAGAATGTCTCTATCCTCCAAAACCTTGGACATACATTGACGTGACTCAAACTTGAAGTTAACATATACTTTCCCTCAAAGTTACATAAGTTTTGACGCTCAGATTCCTACAGATCGGGAGATATTTGCCTTTTAAAAAATTGACTTTAGAATAATATCTAAAAATTAAAATGTCTCTATCCTCCAAACCCTTGGACATACATTGACGTGGCTCTGTCATGAAGTTGACATATACGTTACCTCAAAGTGACATAAGTTTTGTCTCTCAGATTCCTACAGATCGGGAGATATTTGCCTTTTCAAAATTTGACTTTCGAATAATCTCGAAAAATTTAAATGTCTCTATCCTCCAAACCCTAGGACATACATTGACGTGACTCTGACATGAAGTTGACATATACGTTCCCTCAAAGTGACATAAGTTTTGTATCTCAGATTCCTACAGATCGGTAGATATTTGCCTTTCAAAAATTGACTTTCGAATAATCTCGAAAAATTTAAATGTCTCTATCCTCTAAACCCTTGGACATACATAGACGTGACTCTGACATGAAGTTGACATATACAATCCCTCATAGTTACATAAGTTTTGTCTCGCAGATTCCTACAGATCGGGAAATATTTGCCTTTTCAAAAATTGTCTTTCGAATAATCTCGAAAAATTGTAATGTCTCTATCCTTCCAAACCCTTGGACATACATTGACCAGACTCTCACATGAAGTTGACATATACGTTCCCTCAAAGTGACATAAGTGTTGTTTTTCAGATACCTACAGATCGCGAGATATTTTCCTTTTCAAAAATTGACTTTGGAATAATCTCGAAAAATTTAAATGCCTCTAACCTCCAAACCCTTGGACATACTTTGACGTGAATCTGACATGACGTTCACATATACGTTCCCTCAAAGTGACATAAGTTTTGTCTCTCAGATACCAACAGATCGGGAGATATTTTCCCTTTCAAAAATTAACTTTGGAATAATCTCGAAAAATTTAAATGCCTCTAACCTCCAAACCCTTGGACATACTTTGAAGTGAATCTGACATGAAGTTGACATATACATTCCCTCAAAGAGAAAATAGTTTTGTCTCTCAGATACCTACATATCGGGAGATATTTACCTTTTCAAAAATTGACTTTCGAATAATCTCGAAAAATTAAAATATCTCTATCCTCCAAACCCTTGGACATACATTGACGTGCCTCTGACATGAAGTTGACATAAACGTTACCTCAAAGTGACATAAGTTTTGTCTCACAGATTCCAACAGATCGGGAGATATTTGCCTTTTCAAAAATTGACTTTCGAATAATCTCGAAAAATTTAAATGTCTCTATCCTCCAAACTCTTGGACATACATTGACGTGACTCTGGCACGAAGTTGACATATACGTTCCCTCAAAGTGACATAAGTTTTGTCTCTCAGATTCCTACAGTTCGGGAGATATTTGCCTTTTCAAAAATTGATATCGCATAATCTCGAAAAATTAAAATATCTCTATTCTCCAAACCCTTGGACATACATTGACGCGACTCTGACATGAAGTTGACATATACGTTCCCTCAAAGTGGCATAAGTGTTGTCTCTCAGACTCCTACAGATCGGGATATATTTGCCTTTTCAAAAATTGACGTTTGAATAATTTGGAAAAATTTAAATGCCTCTATCCTCCAAACCCTTGGACATACATTGAGGTGACTCTGACATGAAGTTGACATATACGTTCCCTCAAAGTGACATAAGTTTTGTCTCTCAGATTCGTACAGATCGGGAGATATTTGCCTTTTCAAAAATTGACTTTGCAATAATCTCGAAAAATTAAAATGTCTCACTCCTCCAAACCCTTTGACATACATTGACGTGACTCTGACATGAAGTTGACATATACGTTCCCTCAAAGTGACATAAGTTTTGTCTCTCAGATTCCAACAGATCGGGAGATATTTGCCTTTTCAAAAATTGACTTTCGAATAATCTCGAAAAATTTAAATGTCTCACTCCTCCAAACCTTTTACATACATTGACGTGACTCTGACATGAAGTTGACATATGCGTTCCCTCAAAGTGACATAAGTGTTGTATCTTAGATTCCTACAGATCGGGATATATTTGCCTTTTCAGAAATTGACTTTGGAATAATCTCGAAAAATAAAAATGTGTTTATCCTCTAAACCCTTGGACATACATTGACGTCACTCTCACATGAAGTTGACATATACGTTCCCTCAAAGTGACTTAAGTTTTGTCTCTCAGATACCTACAGATCGGGAGATATTTGCCTTTTCAAAAATTGACTTTGGAATAATCTCGAACAATTCAAATATCTCTATCCTCCAAACACTTGGTCATATTTTGACCAGACTCAGACATTAAGTTGACATATACGTTCCCTCAAAGTGACATAAGGTTTGTCTCTCAGATTAATACAGATCTGGAGATATTTGCCTTTTCAAAAATTGACTTTCGAATAATCTCGAAAAATTAAAATTTCTCTATCTTCCAAACCCTTGGACATACATTGACCTGACTCTGACATGAAGTTGACATATAAGTTCCCTCAAAGTGACATAAGTTTTGTCTCTCAGATCCGTACAGATCGGGAGATATTTGCATTTTCAAAAATTGACACTCGTATAATATCGAAAAATTAAAATGTCTCTATCCTAGAAACCCTTGGATATACATTGACGTGACTCTGACATGAAGTTGACATATACGTTTCCTCAAATTGACATAAGTTTTGTCTCTCAGATTCCTACACATCGGGAGATATTTGCCTTTTCAAAAATTGACTTTCGAATATTCTCGGAAAATTAAAATTTTACTATCCTCCAAACCCTTGGACATACATTGACAAGACTCTGACATGAAGTTGACATATACGTTCCCTCAAAGTGACATAAGGTTTGTGTCTCAGATTCCTACAGATCAGGAGATATTTGCCTTTTCAAAAATTGATTTTCAAATAATCTCGAAAAATTCAAATGAGTCTATACTCCAAACCCTTGGACTTACATTGACGTGGTTCTGACTTGAAATTGACATATACGTTCCCTCAAAGTGACAGAAGTTTTGTCTCTCACATTAATACAGATCGGGAGATATATGCCTTTTCACAAATTGACTTTCGAATAATCTCGAAAAATTAAAATGTCTCTATCCTCCAAACCCTTGGACATACATTAACGTGACTCTAACGTGGAGTTGACATATACTTTCCCTCAAAGTTATATAAGTTTTGACGCTCAGATACCTACAGATCGGAAGATATTTGCCTTTTCAAAAATTGACTTTCGAATAATCTCGGAAAATTTAAATGTCTCTATCTTCCAAACAGTTAGACATACATTGACGTGACACTGACATGATGTTGACATATACTTTCCCTCAAAGTGACAGAAGTTTTGTCTCTCACATTCCTCCAGATCGGGAGATATATGCCTTTTCACAAATTGACTTTCGAATAATCTCGAAAAATTAAAATGTCTCTATCCTCCAAACCCTTGGACATACATTGACGTGACTTTGACATGAAGTTGACGAATACGTTCCCTCAAAGTCACATACGTTTTGTATCTCAGATTCCTACAGATCGGTAGATATTTGCCTTTTCAAAAATTGACTTTCGAATACTCTCAAAAATTTAAATGTCTCTATCCTCCAAACCCTTGGACATACATAGACGTGACTCTGACATGAAGTTGACATATACGTTCCCTCAAATTGACATAAGTTTTGTCTCTCAGATTCCTACAGGTCGGGAGATATTTGCCTTTTCAAAAATTGACTTTCGAATTATCTCGAAAAATTTAAATGTCTCTATCCTCGAAACCCTTGGACATACATTGACGTGGCTCTGACATGAAGTTGCCATATACGTTCCCTCATAGTTACATAAGTTTTGTCTCGCAGATTCCTACAGATCGGGAGATATTTGCATTTTAAAAAATTGACTTTCGAATAATCTCGAAAAATTTGAATGTCTCTATCCTCCAAACCCTTGGACATACATTGACTAGACTCTGACATGAAGTTGACATATAAGTTCCCTCAAAGTGACATAAGTTTTGACTCTCAGATCCGTACAGATCGGGAGATATTTGCCTTTTCAAAAATTGACACTCGAATAATATCGAAAAAGTAAAATGTCTCTATCCTCGAAACCCTTGGATATACATTGACGTGACTCTGACATGAAGTTGACATATACGTTCCCTCAAATTGACATAAGTTTTGTCTCTCAGATTCCTACACATCGGGAGATATTTGCCTTTTCAAAAATTGACTTTCGAATATTCTCGGAAAATTAAAATTTTTCTATCCTCCAAACCCTTTTACATACATTGTCAAGACTCTGACATGAAGTTGACATATACGTTCCCTCAAAGTGACATAAGGTTTGTGTCTCAGATTCCTACAGATCAGGAGATATTTGCCTTTTCAAAAATTGATTTTCGAATAATCTCGAAAAATTCAAATGAGTTTATACTCTAAACCCTTGGACTTACATTGACGTGGTTCTGACATGAAATTGACATATACGTTCCCTCAAAGTGACAGAAGGTTTGTCTCTCACATTAATACAGATCGGGAGATATATGCCTTTTCACAAATTGACTTTCGAATAATCTCGAAAAATTAAAATGTCTCTATCCTCCAAACCCTTGGACATACATTAACGTGACTCTAACGTAAAGTTGACATATAATTTCCCTCAAAGTTATATAAGTTTTGACGCTCAGATTCCTACAGATCGGCAGATATTTGCCTTTTCAAAAATGGACTTTCGAATAATCTCGGAAAATTTAAATGTCTCTATCCTCCAAACAGTTAGACATACATTGACGAGACTCTGACATGAAGTTGACGTATACGTTCCCTCAAAGTGACATAAGTTTTGTATCTCAGATTCCTACAGATCGGTAGATATTTGCCTTTTCAAAAATTGACTTTCGAATACTCTCAAAAATTTAAATGTCTCTATCCTCCAAACCCTTTGACATACATTGACGTGGCTCTGACATGAAGTTGCCATATACGTTCCCTCATAGTTACATAAGTTTTGTCTCGCAGATTCATACAGATCGGGAGATATTTGCATTTTCAAAAATTGACTTTCGAATAATCTCGAGAAATTTGAATGTCTCTATCCTCCAAACCCTTGGACATACATTGACCTGACTCTGACATCAAGTTGACATATACGTTCCCTCAAAGTGACATAAGTTTTGTCTCTCAGATTCTTACAGATCGGGAGATATTTGCCTTTTCAAAAATTGACACTCGAATAATATCGAAAAATTAAAATGTCTCTATCCTCCAAACCCTTGGACATACATTGACGTGACTGTGACATGAAGTTGACATATACGTTCCATCAAAGTGACATAAGTCTTGTCTCTCAGATTCCTACAGATCGGAAGGTATTTGCCCTTTCAAGAATTGACTTTCGAATAATCTCGAAAAATTAAAATGTCTCTATCTTCCAAACCCTTTTACATACTTTCACGTGACTCTAACATGAAGTTGACATACACGTTCCTTCAAAGTGACATAAGGTTTGTCTCTCAGATTCCTACAGATCGGGAGATATTTGCCTTTTCAAAAATTGATTTTCGAATAATCTCGAAAAATTCAAATGAGTCTATACTCCAAACCCTTGGACTTACATTGACGTAACTCTGACATGAAGTTTACATATACGTTCCCTCAAGGTGACATAAGTTTTGTCTCTCAGATTCCTACAGATCGGAAGATATTTGCCTTTTCATAAATTGACTTTCGAATAATCTCGAAAAATTTAAATGTCTCTATCCTCCAAACCCTTTGACATACATTGACCAGACTCTGACATGAAGTTGACATATACGTTCCCTTAAAGTGACATAAGTTTTGTCTCTCAGATTCCTACAGATCGGGAGATATTTGCCTTTTCAAAAATTGACTTTCGAATAATCTCGAAAAATTAAAATGTCTCTATCCTCCAAACCCTTTTACATACATTGACAAGACACTGACATGAAGTTGACATATAAGTTCCCTCAACGTGACATAAGTTTTTTCTCTCAGATTCCTACAGATCGGAAGATATTTGCCCTTTCAAAAATTGACTTTCGAATAATCTCGAAAAATTAAAATGTCTCTATCCTCCAAACCCTTGGACATACATTGACCTGACTCTGGCATGAAGTTGACATATACGTTCCCTCAAAATTACATAAGTTTTGTATCTCAGATTAATACAGATCAGTAGATATTTGCCTTTTCAAAAATTGACTATCGAATAATCTCAAAAATTTAAATGTCTCTATCCTCCAAACCCTTGGACATACATAGACGTGACTCTGACATGCAGTTGACATATACGTTCCCTCAAAGTGACATAAGTTTTGTTTCTCAGATTCCTACAGGTCGGGAGATATTTGCCTTTTCAAAAATTGATTTCGAATAATCTCGAAAAATTAAAATGTCTCTATCCTCCAAACCCTTTGACATACATTGACGTGGCTCTGACATGAAGTTGACATATACGTTCCCTCAAAGTGACATAAGTGTTGTCTCTCAGACTCCAACAGATCGGAATATATTTGCCTTTTCAAAAATTGACTTTTGAATAATCTCGAAAAATTTAAATGCCTCTATCCTCCAAACCCTTGGACATACTTTGACGTGAATCTGACATGAAGTTGACATATACGTTCCCTCAAAGTGACATAAGTTTTGTCTCTCAGATTCCTACAGATCGGGAGATATTTGCTTTTCAAAAATTGACTTTCGAATAATCTCGAAAAATTTAAATATCGCTATCCTCCAAACCCCTAGACATACATTGACGTGACTCTGACATGAAGTTGACATATACGTTCCCTTAAAGTGACATAAGTTTTGTCTCTCAGATTCGTACAGATCGGGAGATATTTGCCTTTTCATAAATTTACTCTCGAATAATCTCGAAAAATTAAAATGTCTCTAACCTCGAAACCTTGGACATACTTTGACGTGACTCTAACATGAAGTTGACAAACACGTTCCCTCAAAGTGATATAAGGTTTGAGTCTCAGATTCGTACAGATTGGGAGATATTTGCCTTTTCAAAAATTGATTTTCGAATAATCTCGAAAAATTCAATGAGTCTATACTCCAAACCCTTGGACTTACATTGACGTTACTCTGACATGAAGTTTACATATACGTTCCCTCAAAGTGACATAAGTTTTGTCTCTCAGATTCCTACAGATCGGAAGATATTTGCCTTTCCAAAAATTGACTTTCGAATAATCTCGAAAAATTGAAATGTCTCTATCCTCCAAACCCTTCTACATACATTGACCAGACTCTGACATGAAGTTGACATATACGTTCCCTCAAAGTGACATAAGTTTTCTCTCTCAGATTCCTACAGATCGGGAGATATTTGACTTTTCAAAAATTGACTTTCGAATAATCTCGAAAAATTAAAAATTGTTTATCCTCCGAACCCTTTGACATACATTGACGTGACTCTGACATGAAGTTGACATATACGTTCCCTCATCGTGACATAGGTTTTGTCTCTCAGATTCCTACAGATCGCGAGATATTTGCCTTTTCAGAAATTGACTCTCGAATAATCTCGAAAAATTAAAATGTCTCTATCCTCCAAACCCTTTGACATACATTGACGTGAATCTGACATGAAGTTGACATTTATGTTCCCTCAAAGTGACATAAACGATGCCTCTCAGATTCCTACAGATCGGGAGATATTTGCCTTTTCAAAAATGGTCTTTCGAATAATCTCGAAAAATTAAAATGTCTCTATCCTCCAAACCCTTGGACATATATTGTCGTGAATCTGATATGAAGTTGACATATACGTTCCCTCAAAGTGACATAAGTTTTGTCTCTCAGATTCCAACAGATCGGGAGATATTTGAATTTTCAAAAATTGACTTTCGAATAATCTCAAAAAATTAAAATATCTCTATCCTCCAAACTCTTGGACATCCATTAACGTGACTCTGACATGAAGTTGACATATACGTTCCCTCAAAGTGACATAAGTTTTGTCTCTCAAATTCCTACAGATCGGGAGATATTTGCCTTTTCAAAAATTGACTTTCGAATAATCTCGAAAAATTCAAATGTATCCATCCTCCAAACCCTTGGACATACATTAACGTGACTCTGACATGAAGTTGACATATACGTTCCCTCAAAGTGACATAAGTGTTGTCTCTCAGATTCCTACAGATCGGGAGATATTTGTCTTTTCAAAAATTGACTTTCGAATAATCTCGCAAAATTAAAATACCTCTGTCCTCCAAACCCTTGGACATACATTGACGTGACTGTGACGTGAATTTGACATATACGGTCCCTCATAGTGACATAAGTTTTGGATCTCAGATTAATACAGATCGGGAGATATTTGAATTTTTGGAAAAATTGACTTACGAATAATCTCGAAAAATTAAAATGTCTCTATCCTCCAAACCCTTGTACATACATTGAAGTGACTCTGACATGAAGTTGACATATACGTTCCCTCAAAGTGACATAAGTGTTGTCTCTCAGATTCCTACGGATCGGGAGATATTTGCCTTTTCAAAAATTGACTTTCGAATAATCTCGCAAAATTAAAATGCCTCTGTCCTCCAAACACTTGGACATACATTGACGTGAATCTGACATGAAGTTGACATATTCGTTCCCTCAAAGTGACATTATGTTTGTCTCTCAGATTTTTACAGATCGGGATATATTTGCCTTTTCAAAAATTGACTTTCGAATAATCTCGCAAAATTTAAATGCCTGTGTCCTCCAAACCCTTAGACATACATTGACGTGACTCTGACATGAAGTTGACATATACGCTCCCTCAAAGTGACATAAGTTTTGTCTCTCAGATTCCTACAGATCGGAGATATTTGCCTTTTGAAAAATTAACTTTCGAATAATCTCGAAAAATTAAAATGTCTCTATCCTCCAAACCCTTGTACATACATTGAAGTGACTCTGACATGAAGTTGACATATACGTTCCCTCAAAGTGACATAAGTGTTGTCTCTCACATTCCTACAGATCGGGATATATTTGCCTTTTGAAAAATTGACTTTCGAATAATCTCGAAAAATTAAAATGTCTCTATCCTCCAAACATTTGGACATACATTGACGTGACTCTGACATGAAGTTAACATATATGTTACCTCAAAGTGACATAATGTTTGTCTCTCAGATTCCTACAGATCGGGAGATATTTGCCTTTTCAGAAATTGACTTTCGAATAATCTCAAAAATTAAAATGTCTCTATCCTCCAAACCCTTGGACATACATTGACGTGACTCTGACATCAAGTTGACATATACGATCCCTCAAAGTGGCATAAGTATTGTCTCTCAGATTCCTACAGATCGGGAGATATTTGCCTATTCAAAAATTGACTTTCGAATAATCTCGAAAAATTAAAATTTCTCACTCCTCCAAACCCGTGGACATACTTTGATGTGACTCTGACATAAAGTTGACATATACGTTCCCTCAATGTGACATAGGTTTTGTCTCTCAGATTCTTACAGATCGGGAGATATTTGCCTTTTCATAAATTGACTTTGGAATAATCTCGAAAAATTTAAATGTCTCTATCCTCCGAACCCTTGGACATACATTGACGTGACTCTGACATGAAGTTGACATTTATGTTCCCTCAAAGTGACATAAATGTTGCCTCTCAGATTCCTACGGATCGGGAGATATTTGCCTTTTCAAAAATTGACTTTCGAATAATCTCGCAAAATTAAAATGCCTGTGTCCTCCAAACCCTTGGATATACATTGACGTGACTCTGACATGAAGTTGACATACACGCTCCCTCAAAGTGACATAAGTTTTGTCTCTCTGATTCCTACAGATCGGAGATATTTGCCTTTTAAAAAATTAACTATCGAATAATCTCGAAAAATTTAAATGACTCTATCCTCCAAACGCTTGTACATACATTGAAGTGACTCTGACATGAAGTTAACATATACGTTACCTCAAAGTGACATAAGTATTGTCTCTCATTTTAATACAGATCGGGAGATATTTGCCTTTTCAAAAATTGACTTTCGAATAATCTCGAAAAATTAAAATGTGTTTATCCTCCAAACGCTTGGACATACATTGACGTGACTCTGACATGAAGTTGACATATACATTCCCTCAAAGTGACACAAGTTTTGTCTCTCAGATTCCTACAGATAGGGAGATATTTGCCTTTTCAGTAATTGACTTTCGAATAATCTCGTAAAATTAAAATGTCTCTATCCTCCAAACCCTTGGACATACATTGACGTGAATCTGACATGAAGTTGACATATACGTTCCCTCAAAGTGACATAAGTTTTCTCTCTCAGATTCCTACAGATCGGGAGATATTTGACTTTTCAAAAATTGACTTTCGAATAAGCTCGAAAAATTAAAAATTGTTTATCCTCCGAACCCTTTGACATACATTGACGTGAATCTGACATGAAGTTGACATATACGTTCCCTCAAAGTGACATCAGTTTTGTCTCTCAGAATCTTACAGATCGGGAGATGTTTGCCTTTTCATAAATTGATTTTCGAATAATCTCGAAAAATTTAAATGTCTCTATCCTCCGAAACCTTGGACATACATTGACTTGACTCTGACATGAAGTTGACATTTATGTTCCCTCAAAGTGACATAAATGTTGCCTCTCAGATTCCTACGGATCGGGAGATATTTGCCTTTTCAAAAATTGACTTTCGAATAATCTCGCAAAATTAAAATACCTCTGTCCTCCAAACACTTGGACAAATATTGTCGTGAATCTGATATGAAGTTGACATATACGTTCCCTCAAAGTGACATAAGTTTTGTCTCTCAGATTCCAACAGATCGGGAGATATTTGAATTTTCAAAAATTGACTTTCGAATAATCTCGAAAAATTTAAATATCTCTATCCTCCAAACTCTTGGACATCCATTAACGTGACTCTGACATGAAGTTGACATATACGTCCCTCAAAGTGACATAAGTTTTGTCTCTCAAATTCCTACAGATCGGGAGATATTTGCCTTTTCAAAAATTGACTTTCGAATAATCTCGAAAAATTCAAATGTATCTATCCTCCAAACCCTTGGACATACATTAACGTGACTCTGACATGAAGTTGACATATACGTTCCCTCAAAGTGACATAAGTGTTGTCTCTCAGAATCCTACAGATCGGGAGATATTTGTCTTTTCAAAAATTAACTTTCGAATAATCTCGCAAAATTAAAATACCTCTGTCCTCCAAACCCTTGGACATACATTGACGTGACTGTGACGTGAATTTGACATATACGGTCCCTCATAGTGACATAAGTTTTGGATATCAGATTAATACAGATCGGGAGATATTTGCCTTTTTTGAAAAATTGACTTACGAATAATTTCGAAAAATTAAAATGTCTCTATCCTCCGAACCCTTCTACATAGATTGACGTGACTCTGACATGAAATTGACATTTACGTTTCCTCAAAGTGACATAAGTGTTGCCTCTCAGATTCCTACGGATCGGGAGATATTTGCCTTTTCAAAAATTGACTTTCGAATAATCTCGCATAATTAAAATGCCTCTGTCCTCCAAACACTTGGACATACATTGACGTGAATCTGACATGAATTTGACATATTCGTTCCCTCAAAGTGACATATTGTTTGTCTCTCAGATTCTTACAGATCGGGATATATTTGCCTTTTCAAAAATTGACATTCGAATAATCTCGCAAAATTAAAATGCCTGTGTCCTCCAAACCCTTAGACATACATTGACGTGACTCTGACATGAAGTTGACATATACGCTCCCTCAAAGTGACATAAGTTTTGTCTCTCAGATTCCTTCAGATCGGAGATATTTGATTTTTGAAAATTTAACTTTCGAATAATCTCGAAAAATTAAAATGTCTCTATCCTCCAAACCCTTGTACATACATTGAAGTGACTCTGACATGAAGTTAACATATACGTTACCTCAAAGTGACATAAGTTTTGTCTCTCAGATTCCTACAGATCGGGAGATATTTGCCTTTTCAAAAATTAACTTTCGAATAATCTCGAAAAATTAAAATGTGTTTATCCTCCAAACCCTTTGACATACATTGACGTGACTCTGACATGAAGTTGACATATATGTTCCCTCAAAGTGACACAAGTTTTGTCTCTCAGATTCCTACAGATCGGGAGATATTTGCCTTTTCAGTAATTGACTTTCGAATAATTTCGTAAAATTAAAATGTCTCTATCCTCCAAACCCTTGGACATACATTGACGTGAATCTGACATGAAGTTGACATATACGTTCCCTCAAAGTGACATAAGTTTTGTCTCTCAGATTCCTACAGATCGGGAGATATTTGCCTTTTCAAAAATTGACTTTCGAATAATCTCGAAAAATTAAAATGCCTCTGTCCTCCAAACACTTGGACATACATTGACGTGACTCTGACATGAAGTTGACATATACGTTCCCTCAAATTGACATATTGTTTGTCTCTCAGATTCCTACAGATCGGGAGATGTATGCCTTTTCAGAAATTGACATTCGAATAATCTCGAAAAATTAAAATGTCTCTATCCTCCAAACCCTTGGACATACATTGTCGTGAATCTGATATGAAGGTGACAAATACGTTCCCTCAAAATGACATAAGTTTTGTCTCTCAGATTTCTACAGATCGGGAGATATTTGCCTTTTCAAAAATTGACTTTCGAATAATCTCGAAAAATTAAAATATCTCTATCCTCCAAACTCTTAGACATCCAATAACGTGACTCTGACATGAAGTTGACATATACGTTCCCTCAAATTGACTTAAGTTTTGTCTCTCAAATTCCTACAGATCGGGAGATATTTGCCTTTTCAAAAATTGACTTTCGAATAATCTCGAAAAATTAAAATGTCCCTATCCTCCAAACCCTTGGACATACATTGACGTGACTCTGACATGAAGTTGACATATACTTTCCCTCAAAGTGACATAAGTGTTGTCTCTCAGATTCCTACAGATCGGGAGATATTTGCCTTTTCATAAATTGACTTTCGAATAATCTCGCAAAATTAAAAAAGCTCTGTCCTCCAAACCCTTGGACATACATTGACGCGACTCTAACGTGAAGTTGACATATACAGTCCCTCATAGTGACATAAGTTTTGTATCTCAGATTAATACAGATCGGGAGATATTTGCCTTTTTTGAAAAATTGACTTTCGAATAATCTCGAAAAATTAAAATGTCTCTATCCTCCGAACCCTTGGACATACATTGACGTGAATCTGACATGAAGTTGACATATACGTTCCCTGAAAGTGACATATTGTTAGTCTCTCAGATTCCTACAGATCGGGAGATATTTGCCTTTTCAAAAATTGACTTTCGAATAATCTTGCAAAATTAAAACGCCTGTGTCCTCCAAACCCTTGGACATACATTGACGTGACTCTGACATGAAGTTGACATATACGTTCCCTTAAAGTGACATAAGTTTTGTCTCTCAGATTCGTACAGATCGGGAGATATTTGCCTTTTCATAAATTTACTCTCGAATAATCTCGAAAAATTAAAATGTCTCTAACCTCGAAACCTTGGACATACTTTGACGTGACTCTAACATGAAGTTGACAAACACGTTCCCTCAAAGTGATATAAGGTTTGAGTCTCAGATTCGTACAGATTGGGAGATATTTGCCTTTTCAAAAATTGATTTTCGAATAATCTCGAAAAATTCAATGAGTATATACTCCAAACCCTTGGACTTACATTGACGTTACTCTGACATGAAGTTTACATATACGTTCCCTCAAAGTGACATAAGTTTTGTCTCTCAGATTCCTACAGATCGGAAGATATTTGCCTTTCCAAAAATTGACTTTCGAATAATCTCGAAAAATTGAAATGTCTCTATCCTTCAAACCCTTCTACATACATTGACCAGACTCTGACATGAAGTTGACATATACGTTCCCTCAAAGTGACATAAGTTTTCTCTCTCAGATTCCTACAGATCGGGAGATATTTGACTTTTCAAAAATTGACTTTCGAATAATCTCGAAAAATTAAAAATTGTTTATCCTCCGAACCCTTTGACATACATTGACGTGACTCTGACATGAAGTTGACATATACGTTCCCTCATCGTGACATAGGTTTTGTCTCTCAGATTCCTACAGATCGCGAGATATTTGCCTTTTCAGAAATTGACTCTCGAATAATCTCGAAAAATTAAAATGTCTCTATCCTCCAAACCCTTTGACATACATTGACGTGAATCTGACATGAAGTTGACATTTATGTTCCCTCAAAGTGACATAAACGATGCCTCTCAGATTCCTACAGATTGGGAGATATTTGCCTTTTCAAAAATGGTATTTCGAATAATCTCGAAAAATTAAAATGTCTCTATCCTCCAAACCCTTGGACATATATTGTCGTGAATCTGATATGAAGTTGACATATACGTTCCCTCAAAGTGACATAAGTTTTGTCTCTCAGATTCCAACAGATCGGGAGATATTTGAATTTTCAAAAATTGACTTTCGAATAATCTCAAAAAATTAAAATATCTCTATCCTCCAAACTCTTGGACATCCATTAACGTGACTCTGACATGAAGTTGACATATACGTTCCCTCAAAGTGACATAAGTTTTGTCTCTCAAATTCCTACAGATCGGGAGATATTTGCCTTTTCAAAAATTGACTTTCGAATAATCTCGAAAAATTCAAATGTATCCATCCTCCAAACCCTTGGACATACATTAACGTGACTCTGACATGAAGTTGACATATACGTTCCCTCAAAGTGACATAAGTGTTGTCTCTCAGATTCCTACAGATCGGGAGATATTTGTCTTTTCAAAAATTGACTTTCGAATAATCTCGCAAAATTAAAATACCTCTGTCCTCCAAACCCTTGGACATACATTGACGTGACTGTGACGTGAATTTGACATATACGGTCCCTCATAGTGACATAAGTTTTGGATCTCAGATTAATACAGATCGGGAGATATTTGAATTTTTGGAAAAATTGACTTACGAATAATCTCGAAAAATTAAAATGTCTCTATCCTCCGAACCATTCTACATAGATTGACGTGACTCTGACATGAAGTTGACATTTACGTTCCCTCAAAGTGACATAAGTGTTGCCTCTCAGATTCCTACGGATCGGGAGATATTTGCCTTTTCAAAAATTGACTTTCGAATAATCTCGCAAAATTAAAATGCCTCTGTCCTCCAAACACTTGGACATACATTGACGTGAATCTGACATGAAGTTGACATATTCGTTCCCTCAAAGTGACATTATGTTTGTCTCTCAGATTTTTACAGATCGGGATATATTTGCCTTTTCAAAAATTGACTTTCGAATAATCTCGCAAAATTTAAATGCCTGTGTCCTCCAAACCCTTAGACATACATTGACGTGACTCTGACATGAAGTTGACATATACGCTCCCTCAAAGTTACATAAGTTTTGTCTCTCAGATTCCTACAGATCGGAGATATTTGCCTTTTGAAAAATTAACTTTCGAATAATCTCGAAAAATTAAAATGTCTCTATCCTCCAAACCCTTGTACATACATTGAAGTGACTCTGACATGAAGTTGACATATACGTTCCCTCAAAGTGACATAAGTGTTGTCTCTCACATTCCTACAGATCGGGATATATTTGCCTTTTGAAAAATTGACTTTCGAATAATCTCGAAAAATTAAAATGTCTCTATCCTCCAAACATTTGGACATACATTGACGTGACTCTGACATGAAGTTAACATATATGTTACCTCAAAGTGACATAATGTTTGTCTCTCAGATTCCTACAGATCGGGAGATATTTGCCTTTTCAGAAATTGACTTTCGAATAATCTCAAAAATTAAAATGTCTCTATCCTCCAAACCCTTGGACATACATTGACGTGACTCTGACATCAAGTTGACATATACGATCCCTCAAAGTGGCATAAGTATTGTCTCTCAGATTCCTACAGATCGGGAGATATTTGCCTATTCAAAAATTGACTTTCGAATAATCTCGAAAAATTAAAATTTCTCACTCCTCCAAACCCGTGGACATACTTTGATGTGACTCTGACATAAAGTTGACATATACGTTCCCTCAATGTGACATAGGTTTTGTCTCTCAGATTCTTACAGATCGGGAGATATTTGCCTTTTCATAAATTGACTTTGGAATAATCTCGAAAAATTTAAATGTCTCTATCCTCCGAACCCTTGGACATACATTGACGTGACTCTGACATGAAGTTGACATTTATGTTCCCTCAAAGTGACATAAATGTTGCCTCTCAGATTCCTACGGATCGGGAGATATTTGCCTTTTCAAAAATTGACTTTCGAATAATCTCGCAAAATTAAAATGCCTGTGTCCTCCAAACCCTTGGATATACATTGACGTGACTCTGACATGAAGTTGACATACACGCTCCCTCAAAGTGACATAAGTTTTGTCTCTCTGATTCCTACAGATCGGAGATATTTGCCTTTTAAAAAATTAACTATCGAATAATCTCGAAAAATTTAAATGACTCTATCCTCCAAACGCTTGTACATACATTGAAGTGACTCTGACATGAAGTTAACATATACGTTACCTCAAAGTGACATAAGTTTTGTCTCTCATTTTAATACAGATCGGGAGATATTTGCCTTTTCAAAAATTGACTTTCGAATAATCTCGAAAAATTAAAATGTGTTTATCCTCCAAACGCTTGGACATACATTGACGTGACTCTGACATGAAGTTGACATATACATTCCCTCAAAGTGACACAAGTTTTGTCTCTCAGATTCCTACAGATAGGGAGATATTTGCCTTTTCAGTAATTGACTTTCGAATAATCTCGTAAAATTAAAATGTCTCTATCCTCCAAACCCTTGGACATACATTGACGTGAATCTGACATGAAGTTGACATATACGTTCCCTCAAAGTGACATAAGTTTTCTCTCTCAGATTCCTACAGATCGGGAGATATTTGACTTTTCAAAAATTGACTTTCGAATAAGCTCGAAAAATTAAAAATTGTTTATCCTCCGAACCCTTTGACATACATTGACGTGAATCTGACATGAAGTTGACATATACGTTCCCTCAAAGTGACATCAGTTTTGTCTCTCAGAATCTTACAGATCGGGAGATGTTTGCCTTTTCATAAATTGATTTTCGAATAATCTCGAAAAATTTAAATGTCTCTATCCTCCGAAACCTTGGACATACATTGACTTGACTCTGACATGAAGTTGACATTTATGTTCCCTCAAAGTGACATAAATGTTGCCTCTCAGATTCCTACGGATCGGGAGATATTTGCCTTTTCAAAAATTGACTTTCGAATAATCTCGCAAAATTAAAATACCTCTGTCCTCCAAACACTTGGACAAATATTGTCGTGAATCTGATATGAAGTTGACATATACGTTCCCTCAAAGTGACATAAGTTTTGTCTCTCAGATTCCAACAGATCGGGAGATATTTGAATTTTCAAAAATTGACTTTCGAATAATCTCGAAAAATTTAAATATCTCTATCCTCCAAACTCTTGGACATCCATTAACGTGACTCTGACATGAAGTTGACATATACGTTCCCTCAAAGTGACATAAGTTTTGTCTCTCAAATTCCTACAGATCGGGAGATATTTGCCTTTTCAAAAATTGACTTTCGAATAATCTCGAAAAATTCAAATGTATCTATCCTCCAAACCCTTGGACATACATTAACGTGACTCTGACATGAAGTTGACATATACGTTCCCTCAAAGTGACATAAGTGTTGTCTCTCAGAATCCTACAGATCGGGAGATATTTGTCTTTTCAAAAATTAACTTTCGAATAATCTCGCAAAATTAAAATACCTCTGTCCTCCAAACCCTTGGACATACATTGACGTGACTGTGACGTGAATTTGACATATACGGTCCCTCATAGTGACATAAGTTTTGGATATCAGATTAATACAGATCGGGAGATATTTGCCTTTTTTGAAAAATTGACTTACGAATAATTTCGAAAAATTAAAATGTCTCTATCCTCCGAACCCTTCTACATAGATTGACGTGACTCTGACATGAAATTGACATTTACGTTTCCTCAAAGTGACATAAGTGTTGCCTCTCAGATTCCTACGGATCGGGAGATATTTGCCTTTTCAAAAATTGACTTTCGAATAATCTCGCATAATTAAAATGCCTCTGTCCTCCAAACACTTGGACATACATTGACGTGAATCTGACATGAATTTGACATATTCGTTCCCTCAAAGTGACATATTGTTTGTCTCTCAGATTCTTACAGATCGGGATATATTTGCCTTTTCAAAAATTGACATTCGAATAATCTCGCAAAATTAAAATGCCTGTGTCCTCCAAACCCTTAGACATACATTGACGTGACTCTGACATGAAGTTGACATATACGCTCCCTCAAAGTGACATAAGTTTTGTCTCTCAGATTCCTTCAGATCGGAGATATTTGATTTTTGAAAATTTAACTTTCGAATAATCTCGAAAAATTAAAATGTCTCTATCCTCCAAACCCTTGTACATACATTGAAGTGACTCTGACATGAAGTTAACATATACGTTACCTCAAAGTGACATAAGTTTTGTCTCTCAGATTCCTACAGATCGGGAGATATTTGCCTTTTCAAAAATTGACTTTCGAATAATCTCGAAAAATTAAAATGTGTTTATCCTCCAAACCCTTTGACATACATTGACGTGACTCTGACATGAAGTTGACATATATGTTCCCTCAAAGTGACACAAGTTTTGTCTCTCAGATTCCTACAGATCGGGAGATATTTGCCTTTTCAGTAATTGACTTTCGAATAATTTCGTAAAATTAAAATGTCTCTATCCTCCAAACCCTTGGACATACATTGACGTGAATCTGACATGAAGTTGACATATACGTTCCCTCAAAGTGACATAAGTTTTGTCTCTCAGATTCCTACAGATCGGGAGATATTTGCCTTTTCAAAAATTGACTTTCGAATAATCTCGAAAAATTAAAATGCCTCTGTCCTCCAAACACTTGGACATACATTGACGTGACTCTGACATGAAGTTGACATATACGTTCCCTCAAATTGACATATTGTTTGTCTCTCAGATTCCTACAGATCGGGAGATGTATGCCTTTTCAGAAATTGACATTCGAATAATCTCGAAAAATTAAAATGTCTCTATCCTCCAAACCCTTGGACATACATTGTCGTGAATCTGATATGAAGGTGACAAATACGTTCCCTCAAAGTGACATAAGTTTTGTCTCTCAGATTTCTACAGATCGGGAGATATTTGCCTTTTCAAAAATTGACTTTCGAATAATCTCGAAAAATTAAAATATCTCTATCCTCCAAACTCTTAGACATCCAATAACGTGACTCTGACATGAAGTTGACATATACGTTCCCTCAAATTGACTTAAGTTTTGTCTCTCAAATTCCTACAGATCGGGAGATATTTGCCTTTTCAAAAATTGACTTTCGAATAATCTCGAAAAATTAAAATGTCCCTATCCTCCAAACCCTTGGACATACATTGACGTGACTCTGACATGAAGTTGACATATACTTTCCCTCAAAGTGACATAAGTGTTGTCTCTCAGATTCCTACAGATCGGGAGATATTTGCCTTTTCATAAATTGACTTTCGAATAATCTCGCAAAATTAAAATAGCTCTGTCCTCCAAACCCTTGGACATACATTGACGCGACTCTAACGTGAAGTTGACATATACAGTCCCTCATAGTGACATAAGTTTTGTATCTCAGATTAATACAGATCGGGAGATATTTGCCTTTTTTGAAAAATTGACTTTCGAATAATCTCGAAAAATTAAAATGTCTCTATCCTCCGAACCCTTGGACATACATTGACGTGAATCTGACATGAAGTTGACATATACGTTCCCTGAAAGTGACATATTGTTTGTCTCTCAGATTCCTACAGATCGGGAGATATTTGCCTTTTCAAAAATTGACTTTCGAATAATCTTGCAAAATTTAAACGCCTGTGTCCTCCAAACCCTTGGACATACATTGACGTGACTCTGACATGAAGTTGACGTATACGTTCCCTCAAAGTGACATAAGTTTTGTCTCTCAGATTCCTACGGATCGGGAGATATTTTCCTTTTCAGAAATTTACTTTTGAATAATCTCGAAAAATTAAAATGTCTCTATCCTCCAAACCCTTAGACATACATTGACGTGACTCTGACATGAAGTTGACATATACGTTCCCTCAAAGTGACATAAGTGTTGTCTCTCAGATTCCTACGGATCGGGATATATTTGCCTTATCAGAAATTGTCTTTCGCATAATCTCGAAAAATTAAAATGTCTCTATTCTCCAAACACTTGGACATACATCGACGTGACTCTGACATGAAGATTACACATACGTTCCCTCAAGGTGACATAAGTGTTGTCTCTCAGATTCCTACAGATCGGGAGATATTTGACTTTTCAAAAATTGACTTTCGAATAATCTCGAAAAATTAAAATGTCGCTATCCACCATACCCTTGGACATACATTGACGTGACTCTGTCATGAAGTTGACATATACGTTCCCTCAAAGTGACATAAGTTTTGTCTCTCAGATTCCTACAGATCGGGAGGTATTTGCCTTTTCAAAAATTGACTTTCGAATAATCTCGAAAAATTTAAATATCTCTATCCTCCAAACCCTTGGACATACATTGACGTGCCTCTGACACGAAGTTGACATATACGTTACCTCAAAGTGACAAAAGTTTTGTCTCTCAGATTCCAACAGATCGGGAGATATTTGCCTTTTCAAAAATTGACTTTCGAATAATCTCGAAAAATTAAAATGTCTCTGTTCTCCAAACTCTTGGACATACATTGAAGTGACTCTGACATGAAGTTAACATATACGTTCCCTCAAAGTGACATAAGTTTTGTCTCTCAGATTCCTACAGTTCGGGAGATATTTGCCTTTTAAAAGATTGACTTTCGAATAATCTCGAGAAATTAAAATATCTCTATCCTCCAAACCCTTGGACATACATTGACGTGACTATGACACGAAGTTGACATATACGCTCCCTCAAAGTGACATAAGTGTTGTCTCTCAGATTCCTACAGATCGGTATATATTTGCCTTTTAAAAAATTGACTTTGGAATAATCTCGAAAAATTAAAATGTGATTATCCTCTAAACCCTTCGACATACATTGACGTGACTCTGACATGAAGTTGACATATACGTTCCCTCAAAGTGACATAAGTCTTGTCTCTCAGATTCCTACAGATCGGGATATATTTGCCTTTTCAAAAATTGACTTTTGAATAATCTCGAAAAAGTAAAATGCCTCTATCCTCCAAACCCCGGCGACATATTTTTACGTGAATCTGACATGAAGTTGACATATACGTTCCCTCAAAGTGACATAAGTTTTGTCTCTCAGATTCCAACAGATCTGGAGATATTTGCCTTTTCAAAAATTGACTTTCGAATAATCTCGAAAAATTAAAATGCCTCTGTCCTCCAAACACTTGGACATACATTGACGTGACTTTGACATGAAGTTGACATATACGTTCCCTCAAAGTGACATAAGTTTTGTCTCTCAGATTCCAACAGATCGGGAGATATTTGCCTTTTCAAAAATTGACTTTCGAATAATCTCGAAAAATTAATATGTCTCACTCCTCCAAACCCTTTGACATACATTGACGTGACTCTGACATGAAGTTGACATATATGTTCCCTCAAAGTGACATAAGTGTTGTCTCTCAGATTCCTACAGATCGGGAGATATTTGCCTTTTCAAAAATTGACTTTCGAATAATCTCGCAAAATTAAAATGCCTCTGTCCTCCAAACACATGGACATACATTGACGTGACTTTGACATGAAGTTGACATATACGTTCCCTCAAAGTGACATAAGTTTTGTCTCTCAGATTCCAACAGATCGGGAGATATTTGCCTTTTCAAAAATTGACTTTCGAATAATCTCGAAAAATTAATATGTCTCACTCCTCCAAACCCTTTGACATACATTGACGTGACTCTGACATGAAGTTGACATATACGTTCCCTCAAAGAGACATTTTGTTTGTCTCTCAGTTTCCTCCAGATCGGGAGATATTTGCCTTTTCAAAAATTGACTATCGAATAATCTCGAAAAATTAAAATATCTCTATCCTCCACCCCCTTAGACATACAATGACATGACTCTGACATGAAGTTGACATATACGTTCCCTCAAAGTGACATAAGTGTTGTATATCAGTTTCCTACAGATCGGGATATATTTGCCTTTTCAGAAATTGACTATCGAATAATCTCGAAAAATTAAAATATCTCTATCCTCCACCCCCTTGGACATACATTGACGTGACTCTCACATGAAGTTGACATATACGTTCCCTCAAAGTGACATAAGTGTTGTTTTTCAGATACCTACAGATCGGGAGATATTTTCCTTTTCAAAAATTGACTTTGGAATAATCTCGAAAAATTTAAATGCCTCTAACCTCCAAACCCTTGGACATACTTTGACGTGAATCTGACATGAAGTTCACATATACGTTCCCTCAAAGTGACATAAGTTTTGTCTCTCAGATACCAACAGATCGGGAGATATTTTCCCTTTCAAAAATTAACTTTGGAATAATCTCGAAAAATTTAAATGCCTCTAACCTCCAAACCCTTGGACATACTTTGAAGTGAATCTGACATGAAGTTGACATATACATTCCCTCAAAGTGAAAATAGTTTTGTCTCTCAGATACCTACATATCGGGAGATATTTACCTTTTCAAAAATTGACTTTCGAATAATCTCGAAAAATTAAAATATCTCTATCCTCCAAACCCTTGGACATACATTGACGTGCCTCTGACATGAAGTTGACATAAACGTTACCTCAAAGTGACATAAGTTTTGTCTCACAGATTCCAACAGATCGGGAGATATTTGCCTTTTCAAAAATTGACTTTCGAATAATCTCGAAAAATTTAAATGTCTCTATCCTCCAAACTCTTGGACATACATTGACGTGACTCTGACATGAAGTTGACATATACGTTCCCTCAAAGTGACATAAGTTTTGTCTCTCAGATTCCTACAGTTCGGGAGATATTTGCCTTTTCAAAAATTGATATCGCATAATCTCGAAAAATTAAAATATCTCTATTCTCCAAACCCTTGGACATACATTGACGCGACTCTGACATGAAGTTGACATATACGTTCCCTCAAAGTGGCATAAGTGTTGTCTCTCAGACTCCTACAGATCGGGATATATTTGCCTTTTCAAAAATTGACTTTTGAATAATTTGGAAAAATTTAAATGCCTCTATCCTCCAAACCCTTGGACATACATTGAGGTGACTCTGACATGAAGTTGACATTTACGTTCCCTCAAAGTGACATAAGTTTTGTCTCTCAGATTCGTACAGATCGGGAGATATTTGCCTTTTCAAAAATTGACTTTCGAATAATCTCGAAAAATTAAAATGTCTCACTCCTCCAAACCCTTTGACATACATTGACGTGACTCTGACATGAAGTTGACATATACGTTCCCTCAAAGTGACATAAGTTTTGTCTCTCAGATTCCAACAGATCGGGAGATATTTGCCTTTTCAAAAATTGACTTTCGAATAATCTCGAAAAATTTAAATGTCTCACTCCTCCAAACCTTTTACATACATTGACGTGACTCTGACATGAAGTTGACATATGCGTTCCCTCAAAGTGACATAAGTGTTGTATCTTAGATTCCTACAGATCGGGATATATTTGCCTTTTCAGAAATTGACTTTGGAATAATCTCGAAAAATAAAAATGTGTTTATCCTCTAAACCCTTGGACATACATTGACGTGACTCTCACATCAAGTTGACATATACGTTCCCTCAAAGTGACATAAGTGTTGTCTTTCAGATACCTACAGATCGGGAGATATTTGCCTTTTCAAAAATTGACTATCGAATAATCTCGAAAAATTAAAATATCTCTATCCTCCACCCCCTTGGACATACATTGACGTGACTCTCACATGAAGTTGACATATACGTTCCCTCAAAGTGACATAAGTGTTGTTTTTCAGATACCTACAGATCGGGAGATATTTTCCTTTTCAAAAATTGACTTTGGAATAATCTCGAAAAATTTAAATGCCTCTAACCTCCAAACCCTTGGACATACTTTGACGTGAATCTGACATGAAGTTCACATATACGTTCCCTCAAAGTGACATAAGTTTTGTCTCTCAGATACCAACAGATCGGGAGATATTTTCCCTTTCAAAAATTAACTTTGGAATAATCTCGAAAAATTTAAATGCCTCTAACCTCCAAACCCTTGGACATACTTTGAAGTGAATCTGACATGAAGTTGACATATACATTCCCTCAAAGTGAAAATAGTTTTGTCTCTCAGATACCTACATATCGGGAGATATTTACCTTTTCAAAAATTGACTTTCGAATAATCTCGAAAAATTAAAATATCTCTATCCTCCAAACCCTTGGACATACATTGACGTGCCTCTGACATGAAGTTGACATAAACGTTACGTCAAAGTGACATAAGTTTTGTCTCACAGATTCCAACAGATCGGGAGATATTTGCCTTTTCAAAAATTGACTTTCGAATAATCTCGAAAAATTTAAATGTCTCTATCCTCCAAACTCTTGGACATACATTGACGTGACTCTGACATGAAGTTGACATATACGTTCCCTCAAAGTGACATAAGTTTTGTCTCTCAGATTCCTACAGTTCGGGAGATATTAGCCTTTTCATAAATTGATATCGCATAATCTCGAAAAATTAAAATATCTCTATTCTCCAAACCCTTGGACATACATTGACGCGACTCTGACATGAAGTTGACATATACGTTCCCTCAAAGTGGCATAAGTGTTGTCTCTCAGACTCCTACAGATCGGGATATATTTGCCTTTTCAAAAATTGACTTTTGAATAATTTGGAAAAATTTAAATGCCTGTATCCTCCAAACCCTTGGACATACATTGAGGTGACTCTGACATGAAGTTGACATATACGTTCCCTCAAAGTGACATAAGTTTTGTCTCTCAGATTCGTACAGATCGGGAGATATTTGCCTTTTCAAAAATTGACTTTCGAATAATCTCGAAAAATTAAAATGTCTCACTCCTCCAAACCCTTTGACATACATTGACGTGACTCTGACATGAAGTTGACATATACGTTCCCTCAAAGTGACATAAGTTTTGTCTCTCAGATACCAACAGATCGGGAGATATTTTCCCTTTTAAAAATTAACTTTAGAATAATCTCGAAAAATTTAAATGCCTCTAACCTCCAAACCCTTGGACATACTTTGAAGTGAATCTGACATGAAGTTGACATATACATTCCCTCAAAGTGAAAATAGTTTTGTCTCTCAGATACCTACATATCGGGAGATATTTACCTTTTCAAAAATTGACTTTCGAATAATCTCGAAGAATTAAAATATCTCTATCCTCCAAACCCTTGGACATACATTGACGTGCCTCTGACATGAAGTTGACATAAACGTTACCTCAAAGTGACATAAGTTTTGTCTCACAGATTCCAACAGATCGGGAGATATTTGCCTTTTCAAAAATTGACTTTCGAATAATCTCGAAAAATTTAAATGTCTCTATCCTCCAAACTCTTGGACATACATTGACGTGACTCTGACACGAAGTTGACATATACGTTCCCTCAAAGTGACATAAGTTTTGTCTCTCAGATTCCTACAGTTCGGGAGATATTTGCCTTTTCAAAAATTGATATCGCATAATCTCGAAAAATTAAAATATCTCTATTCTCCAAACCCTTGGACATACATTGACGCGACTCTGACATGAAGTTGACATATACGTTCCCTCAAAGTGGCATAAGTGTTGTCTCTCAGACTCCTACAGATCGGGATATATTTGCCTTTACAAAAATTGACTTTTGAATAATTTGGAAAAATTTAAATGCCTCTATCCTCCAAACCCTTGGACATTCATTGAGGTGACTCTGACATGAAGTTGACATATACGTTCCGTCAAAGTGACATAAGTTTTGTCTCTCAGATTCGTACAGATCGGGAGATATTTGCCTTTTCAAAAATTGACTTTGCAATAATCTCGAAAAATTAAAATGTCTCACTCCTCCAAACCCTTTGACATACATTGACGTGACTCTGACATGAAGTTGACATATAAGTTCCCTCAAAGTGACATAAGTTTTGTCTCTCATATTCCAACAGATCGGGAGATATTTGCCTTTTCAAAAATTGACTTTCGAATAATCTCGAAAAATTTAAATGTCTCACTCCTCCAAATCTTTTACATACATTGACGTGACTCTGACATGAAGTTGACATATGCGTTCCCTCAAAGTGACATAAGTGTTGTATCTTAGATTCCTACAGATCGGGATATATTTGCCTTTTCAGAAATTGACTTTGGAATAATCTCGAAAAATAAAAATGTGTTTATCCTCTAAACCCTTGGACATACATTGACGTGACTCTCACATGAAGTTGACATATACGTTCCCTCAAAGTGACTTAAGTTTTGTCTCTCAGATACCTACAGATCGGGAGATATTTGCCTTTTCAAAAATTGACTTTGGAATAATCTCGAAAATTTTAAATGCCTCTAACCTCCAAACCCTTGGACATACTTTGACGTGAATTTGACATGAAGTTGACATGTACGTTCCCTCAAAGTGACATATTGTTTGTCTCTCAGTTTCCTCCAGATCGGGAGATATTTGCTTTTTCAAATTTGACTATCGAATATTCTCGAAAAATTAAAATATCTCTATCCTCCAACCCCTTGGACATACATTGACGTGAATCTTACATGAAGTTGACATATACGTTCCCTCAAAGTGACATATTGTTGTCTCTCAGTTTCCTCCAGATAGGGAGATATTTGCCTTTTTAAAAATTGTCTATCGCATAATCTCGAAAAATTAAAATATCTCTATCCTCCAACCCCTTGGACATACATTGACGTGACTCTGACATGAAGTTGACATATACGTTCCCTCAAAGTGACATAAGTTTTGTCTCTCAGATTCCTACAGATCGGGAGATATTTGTCTTTTCAAAAATTGACTTTCGAATAAAATCGAAAAATTAAAATGTCTCTATCCTTCAAACCCTTTTACATACATTGTCGTCACTCTGACATGATGTTGACATATACGTTCCCTCAAAGTGACATAAGTGTTGTCTCTCAGATTCCTACAGATCGGGAGATATTTGTCTTTTCAAAAATTGACTTTCGAATAATCTCGAAAAATTAAAATGTCTCTATTCTCCAAACCCTTGGACATACATCGACGTGAATCTGACATGAAGTTGACACATACGTTCCCTCAAAGTGACATAAGTTTTGTCCCTCAGATTCCTACAGATCGGGAGATATTTGACTTTTCAAAAATTGACTTTCGAATAATCTCGAAAAATTAAAATATCTCTATCCTCCAAACCCTTGGACATACATTGAAGTGCCTCTGACGCGAAGTTGACATACACGTTACCTCAAAGTGACATAAGTTTTGTCTCTCAGATTCCAACAGATCGGGATATATTTGCCTTTTCAAAAATTGACTTTCGAATAATCTCGAAAAATTAAAATTTCTCTATCCTCCAAACTCTTTGACAAACATTGACGTGACTCTGACATGAAGTTGACATATACGTTCCCTCAAAATGACATAAGTTTAGTCTCTCAGATTCCTACAGTTCTGGAGATATTTGCCTTTTAAAAGATTGACTTTCGAATAATCTCGAAAAATTAAAATATCTCTATCCTCCAAACCCTTGGACATACATTGACGTGACTCTGACATGAAGTTGACATATAAGCTCCCTCAAAGTGACATAAGTGTTGTCTCTCAGATTCCTACAGATCGGGATATATTTGCCTTTTCAAAAATTGACTTTGGAATAATCTCGAAAAATTAAAATGTGATTATCCTCTAAACCCTTCGACATACATTGACGTGACTCTGACATGAAGTTGACATATACGTTCCCTCAAAGTGACATAAGTGTTGTCTCTCAGATTCCTAAAGATCGGGATATATTTCCCTTTTCAAAAATTGACTTTTGAATAATCTAGAAAAATTAAAATGCCTCTATCCTCCAAACCCCTGGGACATACTTTGACGTGAATCTGACATGAAGTTGACATATACGTTCCCTCAAATTACATAAGTTTTGTCTCTCAGATTCCAACAGATCGGGAGATATTTGCCTTTTCAAAAATTGACTTTCGAATAATCTCGAAAAATTAAAATGTCTCACTCCTTAAAACCCTTGGACATACATTGACGTGACTCTGACATGAAGTTGACATATACGTTCCCTCAAAGTGACATAAGGTTTGTCTCTCAGATTCCAACAGATCGGGAGATATTTGCCTTTTCAAAAATTGACTTTCGAATAATCTCGAAAAATTAAAATGTCTCACTCCTCCAAACCCTTGGACATACATTGACGTGACTCTGACATGAAGTTGACATATACGTTCCCTCAAAGTGACATAAGTTTTGTCTCTCAGAATCTTACAGATCGGGAGATATTTGCCTTTTCATAAATTGACTTTCGAATAAAGTCGAAAAATTAAAATGTCTCTATCCTCCAAACGCTTGGACATTCATTGACGTGACTCTGACATGAAGTTGACATATATGTTCCCTCAAAGTGACATAAGTTTTGTCTCTCAGATTCCTACAGATCGGGAGATATTTGCCATTTCAATAATTGACTTTCGAATAATCTCGAAAAATTAAAATGTCTCTATCCTCCAAACCCTTGGACATGCAATGACGTGACTCGGACATGAAGTTGACATATACATTCCCTCAAAGCGACATAAGTGTTGTCTCTCAGATTCCTACGGATCGGGAGATATTTGCCTTTTCAAAAATTGACTTTCAAATAATCTCGAAAAATTAAAATGTCTCTATACTCCAAACCCTTGGACATACATTGACGTGAATCTGACATGAAGTTGACATATACGTTCCTTCAAAGTGACATAAGTTTTGTCTCTCAGATTCCTACAGATCGGGAGATATTTGCCTTTTCAAAAATTGACTTTCGAATAATCTCGAAAAATTAAAATATCTCTATCCTCCAAACCCTTGGACATACATTGACGTGCCTCTCACATGAAGTTGAAACATACGTTACCTCAAAGTGACATAAGTTTTGTCTCTCAGATTCCTACAGATCGGGATATATTTGCCTTTCCAAAAATTGACTTTGAAATAATCTCGAAAAATTAAAATGCCTCTATCCTCCAAACCCTTGGACATACTTTGACGTGAATCTGACATGAAGTTGACATGTACGTTCCCTCAAAGTGTCATTATGTTTGTCTCTCAGTTTCCTCCAGATCGGGAGATATTTGGCTTTTCAAAAATTGACTATCGAATAATCTCGAAAAATTAAAATATCTCTATCCTCCAACCCCTTGGACATACATTGACGTGACTCTGACATGATGTTGACATATACGTTCCCTCAAAGTGACATAAGTTTTGTCTCTCAGATTCCAACAGATCGGGAGAAATTTGCCTTTTCAAAAATTGACTTTCGAATAATCTCGAAAAATTCAAATGTCTCACTCCTCCAAACCCTTGGACATACATTGACGTGACTCTGACATGAAGTTGACGTATACGTTCCCTCAAAGTGACATAAGTTTTGTCTCTCAGATCCTTACAGATCGGGAGATATTTGCCTTTTCATAAATTGACTTTCGAATAAACTCGAAAAATTAAAATGTCTCTATCCTCCAAACGCTTGGACATACATTGACGTGACTCTGACATGAAGTTGACATATGTGTTCCCTCAAAGTGACATAAGTTTTGTCTCTCAGATTCCTACAGATCGGGAGATATTTGCCATTTCAATAATTGACTTTCGAATAATCTCGAAAAATTAAAATGTCTCTATCCTCCAAACCCTTGGACATGCAATGACGTGACTCTGACATAAAGTTGACATATACATTCCCTCAAAGTGACATAAGTGTTGTCTCTCAGATTCCTACGGATCGGGAGATATTTGCCTTTTCAAAAATTGACTTTCGAATAATCTCGAAAAATTAAAATGTCTCTATTCTCCAAACCCTTGGACATACATTGACGTGAATCTGACATGAAGTTGACATATACGTTCCCTCAAAGTGACATAAGTTTTGTCTCTCAGATTCCTACAGATGGGGAGATATTTGCCTTTTCAAAAATTGACTTTCGAATAATCTCGAAAAATTAAAATATCTCTATCCTCCAAACCCTTGGACATACATTGACGTGCCTCTGACATGAAGTTGAAACATACGTTACCTCAAAGTGACATAAGTTTTGTCTCTCAGATTCCTACAGATCGGGATATATTTGCCTTTTCAAAAATTGACTTTGAAATAATCTCGAAAAATTAAAATATCTCTATCCTCCAACCCCTTGGACATACATTGACGTGACTCTGACATGATGTTGACATATACGTTCCCTCAAAGTGACATAAGTTTTGTCTCTCAGATTCCAACAGATCGGGAGAAATTTGCCTTTTCAAAAATTGACTTTCGAATAATCTCGAAAAATTAAAATGTCTCACTCCTCCAAACCCTTGGACATACATTGACGTGACTCTGACATGAAGTTGACGTATACGTTCCCTCAAAGTGACATAAGTTTTGTCTCTCAGATCCTTACAGATCGGGAGATATTTGCCTTTTCATAAATTGACTTTCGAATAAACTCGAAAAATTAAAATGTCTCTATCCTCCAAACGCTTGGACATACATTGACGTGACTCTGACATGAAGTTGACATATGTGTTCCCTCAAAGTGACATAAGTTTTGTCTCTCAGATTCCTACAGATCGGGAGATATTTGCCATTTCAATAATTGACTTTCGAATAATCTCGAAAAATTAAAATGTCTCTATCCTCCAAGCACTTGGACATGCAATGACGTGACTCTGACATAAAGTTGACATATACATTCCCTCAAAGTGACATAAGTGTTGTCTCTCAGATTCCTACGGATCGGGAGATATTTGCCTTTTCAAAAATTGACTTTCGAATAATCTCGAAAAATTAAAATGTCTCTATTCTCCAAACCCTTGGACATACATTGACGTGAATCTGACATGAAGTTGACATATACGTTCCCTCAAAGTGACATAAGTTTTGTCTCTCAGATTCCTACAGATGGGGAGATATTTGCCTTTTCAAAAATTGACTTTCGAATAATCTCGAAAAATTAAAATATCTCTATCCTCCAAACCCTTGGACATACATTGACGTGCCTCTGACATGAAGTTGAAACATACGTTACCTCAAAGTGACATAAGTTTTGTCTCTCAGATTCCTACAGATCGGGATATATTTGCCTTTTCAAAAATTGACTTTGAAATAATCTCGAAAAATGAAAATGCCTCTATCCTCCAAACCCTTGGACATACTTTGATGTGAATCTGACATGAAGTTGACATATACGTTCCCTCAAAGTGTCATATTGTTTGTCTCTCAGTTTCCTCCAGATCGGGAGATATTTGCCTTTTCAAAAATTTACTATCGAATAATCTCGAAAAATTAAAATATCTCTATCCTCCAACCCCTTGGACATACATTGACGTGACTCTGACATGATGTTGACATATATGTTCCCTCAAAGTGACATAAGTTTTGTCTCTCAGATTCCTACAGATCGGGAGATATTTGTCTTTTCAAAAATTGACTTTCGAATAATCTCGAAAAATTAAAATGTCTCTATCCTCCAAACCCTTGGACATACATTGACGTCACTCTGACATGAAGTTGACATATACGTTCCCTCAAAGTGACATAAGTTTTGTCTCTCAGATTCCAACAGATCGGGAGATATTTGCCTTTTCAAAAATTGACTTTCGAATAATCTCGAAAAATTAAAATGTCTCACTCCTCCAAACCCTTGGACATACATTGACGTGACTCTGACATGAAGTTGACATATACGTTCCCTCAAAGTGACATAAGTTTTGTCTCTCAGATTCTTACAGATCGGGAGATATTTGCCTTTTCATAAATTGACTTTCGAATAAACTCGAAAAATTAAAATGTCTCTATCCTCCAAACGCTTTTTTACATACATTGACGTGACTCTGACATGAAGTTGACATATATGTTCCCTCAAAGTGACATAAGTTTTGTCTCTCAGATTCCTACAGATCGGGAGATATTTGCCATTTCAATAATTGACTTTCAAATAATCTCGAAAAATTAAAATGTCTCTATCCTCCAAACCCTTGGACATGCAATGACGTGACTCTGACATGAAGTTGACAAAATACATTCCCTCAAAGTGACATAAGTGTTGTCTCTCAGATTCCTACGGATCGGGAGATATTTGCCTTTTCAAAAATTGACTTTCGAATAATCTCGAAAAATTAAAATGTCTCTATACTCCAAACCCTTGGACATACATTGACGTGAATCTGACATGAAGTTGACATATACGTTCCCTCAAAGTGACATAAGTGTTGTCTCTCAGATTCCTACAGATCGGGATATATTTGCCTTTTCAAAAATTGACTTTGAAATAATCTCGAAAAATTAAAATGTCTCTATCCTCCAAACCCTTGGACATACTTTGACGTGAATCTGACATGAAGTTGACATGTACGTTCCCTCAAAGTGTCATATTGTTTGTCTCTCAGTTTCCTCCAGATCGGGAGATATTTGCCTTTTCAAAAATTGACTATCGAATAATCTCGAAAAATTAAAATATCTCTATCCTCCAACCCCTTGGACATACATTGACGTGACTCTGACATGATGTTGACACATACGTTCCCTCAAAGTGACATAAGTTTTGTCTCTCAGATTCCTACAGATCGGGAGATATTTGTCTTTTCAAAAATTTACTTTCGAATAATCTCGAAAAATTAAAATGTCTCTATCCTCCAAACCCTTGGACATACATTGACGTCACTCTGACATGATGTTGACATATACGTTCCCTCAAAGTGACATAAGTTTTGTCTCTCAGATTCCTACGGATCGGGAGATATTTGCCTTATCAAAAATTGTCTTTTGAATAAACTCGAAAAATTAAAATGTCTCTATTCTCCAAACCCTTGGACATACATCGACGTGACTCTGACATGAAGTTGACACATACGTTCCCTCAAAGTGACATAAGTGTTGTCTCTCAGATTCCTACAGATCGGGAGATATTTGACTTTTCAAAAATTGCCTTTCGAATAATCTCGAAAAATTAAAATGTCGCTATCCTCCAAACCCTTCGACATACATTGACGTGACTCTGACATGAAGTTGACATATACGTTCCCTCAAAGTGACATAAGTTTTGTCTCTCAGATTCCTACAGTTCGGGAGATATTTGCCTTTTAAAAGATTGACTTTCGAATAATCTCGAAAAATTAAAATATCTCTATCCTCCAAACCCTTGGACATACATTAACGTGACTATGACATGAAGTTGACATATACGTTCCTTCAAAGTGACATAAGTGTTGTCTCCCAGATTCCTACAGATCGGGAGATATTTGTCTTTTCAAAAATTGACTTTCGAATAATCTCGAAAAATTAAAATGTCTCTATCCTCCAAAACCTTGGACATACATTGACGTCACTCTGACATGATGTTGACATATACGTTCCCTCAAAGTGACATAAGTGTTGTCTCTCAGATTCCTACGGATCGGGAGATATTTGCCTTATCAAAAATTGTCTTTCGAATAAACTCGAAAAATTAAAATGTCTCTATTCTCCAAACCCTTGGACATACATCGACGTCACTCTGACATGATGTTGACACATACGTTCCCTCAAAGTGACATAAGTGTTGTCTCTCAGATTCCTACAGATCGGGAGATATTTGACTTTTCAAAAATTGCCTTTCGAATAATCTCGAAAAATTAAAATGTCGCTATCCTCCAAACCCTTGGACATACATTGACGAGACTCTGACATGAAGTTGACATATACGTTCCCTCAAAGTGACATAAGTTTTGTCTCTCAGATTCCTACAGATCGGGAGGTATTTGCCTTTTCAAAAATTGACTTTCGAATAATCTCGAAAAATTAAAATATCTCTATCCTCCAAACCCTTGGACATACATTGACGTGCCTCTGACATGAAGTTGACATATACGTTCCCTCAAAGTGACATAAGTTTTGTGTCACAGATTCCAACAGATCGGGAGATATTTGCCTTTTCAAAAATTGACTTTCGAATAATATCGAAAAATTAAAATGTCTCACTCCTCCAAACCCTTTGACATACATTGACGTGACTCTGGCATGAAGTTGACATATACGTTCCCTCAAAGTGACATAAGTTTTGTCTCTCAGATTCCAACAGATCGGGAGATATTTGCCTTTTCAGAAATTGACTTTCGAATAATCTCGATAAATTTAAATGTCTCACTCCTCCAAACCCTTCTACATACATTGACGTGACACTGACATGAAGTTGACATATACGGTCCCTCAAAGTGACATAAGTGTTGTATCTTAGATTCCTACAGATCGGGATATATTTGCCTTTTCAGAAATTGACTTTGGAATAATCTCGAAAAATTAAAATGTGTTTATCCTCTAAACCCTTGGACATACATTGACGTGACTCTCACATGAAGTTGACATATACGTTCCCTCAAAGTGACATAAGTGTTGTCTTTCAGATACCTATAGATCGGGAGATATTTGCCTTTTCAAAAATTGGCTTTGGAATAATCTCGAAAAATTTAAATGCCTCTAACCTCCAAACCCTTGGACATACTTTGACGTGAATCTGACATGAAGTTGACATATACGTTCCCTCAAAGTGACATAAGTTTTGTCTCTCAGATACCTACAGATCGGGAGATATTTGCCTTTTCAAAAATTGACTTTGGAATAATCTCGAAAAATTTAAATGCCTCTAACCTCCAAACCCTTGGACATATTTTGACGTGAATCTGACATGAAGTTGACATATACGTTCCCTCAAAGTGACATAAGTTTTGTCTCTCAGATACCTACAGATCGGGAGATATTTGCCTTTTCAAAAATTGACTTTCGAATAATCTCGAAAAATTAAAATGCCTCTATCCTCCAAACCCTTTGACATACATTGACGTGACTCTGACATGAAGTTGACATAACGTTCCCTCAAAGTGACATAAGTGTTGTATCTCAGATTCCTACAGATCGGGAGATATTTGCCTTTTCAAAAATTGTCTTTCGAATAATCTCGAAAAATTAAAATATCTCTATCCTCCAAACCCTTGGACATACATTGACGTGCCTCTGACATGAAGTTGACATATACTTTCCCTCAAAGTGACATACGTTTTGTCTCACAGATTCCTACAGATCGGGAGATATTTGCCTTTTCAAAAATTGACTTTCGAATAATATCGAAAAATTAAAATGTCTCACTCCTCCAAACCCTTTGACATACATTGACGTGACTCTGACATGAAGTTGACATATACGTTCCCTCAAAGTGACATAAGTTTTGTCTCTCAGATTCCAACAGATCGGGAGATATTTGCCTTTTCAGAAATTGACTTTCGAATAATCTCGATAAATTTAAATGTCTCACTCCTCCAAACCTTTTTACATACATTGACGTGACTCTGACATGAAGTTGACATATACGTTCCCTCAAAGTGACATGAGTGTTGTATCTTAGATTCCTACAGATCGGGATATATTTGCCTTTTCAGAAATTGACTTTGGAATAATCTCGAAAAATTAAAATGTGTTTATCCTCTAAACCCTTGGACATACAAAGACGTGACTCTCACATGAAGTTGACATATACGTTCCCTCAAAGTGACATAAGTGTTGTCTTTCAGATACCTACAGATCGGGAGATATTTGCCTTTTCAAAAATTGACTTTGGAATAATCTCGAAAAATTTAAAAGCCTCTAACCTCCAAACCCTTGGACATACTTTGGCGTGAATCTGACATGAAGTTGACATGTACGTTCCCTCAAAGTGACATAAGTTTTGTCTCTCAGATACCTACAGATCGGGAGATATTTGCCTTTTCAAAAATTGACTTTGGAATAATCTCGAAAAATTTAAATGCCTCTAACCTCCAAACCCTTGGACATACACTGACGTGAATCTGACATGAAGTTGACATATACGTTCCCTCAAAGTGACATAAGTTTTGTCCCTCAGATACCTACAGATCGGGAGATATTTGCCATTTCAAAAATTGACTTTCGAATAATCTCGAAAAATTAAAATGCCTCTATCCTCCAAACTCTTTGACATGCTTTGACGTGAATCTGACATGAAGTTGACATATACGTTCCCTCAAAGTGACATAAGTTTTGTGTCTCAGATTCCTACAGATCGGGAGATATTTGCCTTTTCAAAAATTGACTTTCGAATAATCTCGAAAAATTAAAATATCTCTATCCTCCAAACCCTTGGACATACATTGACGTGCCTCTGACATGAAGTTGACATATACGTTCCCTCAAAGTGACATAAGTTTTGTGTCACAGATTCCAACAGATCGGGAGATATTTGCCTTTTCAAAAATTGACTTTCGAATAATATCGAAAAATTAAAATGTCTCACTCCTCCAAACCCTTTGACATACATTGACGTGACTCTGGCATGAAGTTGACATATACGTTCCCTCAAAGTGACATAAGTTTTGTCTCTCAGATTCCAACAGATCGGGAGATATTTGCCTTTTCAGAAATTGACTTTAGAATAATCTCGATAAATTTAAATGTCTCACTCCTCCAAACCCTTCTACATACATTGACGTGACACTGACATGAAGTTGACATATACGTTCCCTCAAAGTGACATAAGTGTTGTATCTTAGATTCCTACAGATCGGGATATATTTGCCTTTTCAGAAATTGACTTTGGAATAATCTCGAAAAATTAAAATGTGTTTATCCTCTAAACCCTTGGACATACATTGACGTGACTCTCACATGAAGTTGACATATACGTTCCCTCAAAGTGACATAAGTGTTGTCTTTCAGATACCTACAGATCGGGAGATATTTGCCTTTTCAAAAATTGGCTTTGGAATAATCTCGAAAAATTTAAATGCCTCTAACCTCCAAACCCTTGGACATACTTTGACGTGAATCTGACATGAAGTTGACATATACGTTCCCTCAAAGTGACATAAGTTTTGTCTCTCAGATACCTACAGATCGGGAGATATTTGCCTTTTCAAAAATTGACTTTGGAATAATCTCGAAAAATTTAAATGCCTCTAACCTCCAAACCCTTGGACATATTTTGACGTGAATCTGACATGAAGTTGACATATACGTTCCCTCAAAGTGACATAAGTTTTGTCTCTCAGATACCTACAGATCGGGAGATATTTGCCTTTTCAAAAATTGACTTTCGAATAATCTCGAAAAATTAAAATGCCTCTATCCTCCAAACCCTTTGACATACATTGACGTGACTCTGACATGAAGTTGACATAACGTTCCCTCAAAGTGACATAAGTGTTGTATCTCAGATTCCTACAAATCGGGAGATATTAGCCTTTTCAAAAATTGTCTTTCGAATAATCTCGAAAAATTAAAATATCTCTATCCTCCAAACCCTTGGACATACATTGACGTGCCTCTGACATGAAGTTGACATATACTTTCCCTCAAAGCGACATACGTTTTGTCTCACAGATTCCTACAGATCGGGAGATATTTGCCTTTTCAAAAATTGACTTTCGAATAATATCGAAAAATTAAAATGTCTCACTCCTCCAAACCCTTTGACATACATTGACGTGTCTCTGATATGAAGTTGACATATACGTTCCCTCAAAGTGACATAAGTTTTGTCTCTCAGATTCCAACAGATCGGGAGATATTTGCCTTTTCAGAAATTGACTTTCGAATAATCTCGATAAATTTAAATGTCTCACTCCTCCAAACCTTTTTACATACATTGACGTGACTCTGACATGAAGTTGACATATACGTTCCCTCAAAGTGACATGAGTGTTGTATCTTAGATTCCTACAGATCGGGATATATTTGCCTTTTCAGAAATTGACTTTGGAATAATCTCGAAAAATTTAAATGTGTTTATCCTCTAAACCCTTGGACATACAAAGACGTGACTCTCACATGAAGTTGACATATACGTTCCCTCAAAGTGACATAAGTGTTGTCTTTCAGATACCTACAGATCGGGAGATATTTGCCTTTTCAAAAATTGACTTTGGAATAATCTCGAAAAATTTAAAAGCCTCTAACCTCCAAACCCTTGGACATACTTTGGCGTGAATCTGACATGAAGTTGACATGTACGTTCCCTCAAAGTGACATAAGTTTTGTCTCTCAGATACCTACAGATCGGGAGATATTTGCCTTTTCAAAAATTGACTTTGGAATAATCTCGAAAAATTTAAATGCCTCTAACCTCCAAACCCTTGGACATACACTGACGTGAATCTGACATGAAGTTGACATATACGTTCCCTCAAAGTGACATAAGTTTTGTCTCTCAGATACCTACAGATCGGGAGATATTTGCCATTTCAAAAATTGACTTTCGAATAATCTCGAAAAATTAAAATGCCTCTATCCTCCAAACTCTTTGACATGCTTTGACATGAATCTGACATGAAGTTGACATATACGTTCCCTCAAAGTGACATAAGTTTTGTGTCTCAGATTCCTACAGATCGGGAGATATTTGCCTTTTCAAAAATTGACTTTCGAATAATCTCGAAAAATTAAAATATCTCTATCCTCCAAACCCTTGGACATACATTGACGTGCCTCTGACATGAAGTTGACATATACGTTCCCTCAAAGTGACATAAGTTTTGTGTCACAGATTCCAACAGATCGGGAGATATTTGCCTTTTCAAAAATTGACTTTCGAATAATATCGAAAAATTAAAATGTCTCACTCCTCCAAACCCTTTGACATACATTGACGTGACTCTGGCATGAAGTTGACATATACGTTCCCTCAAAGTGACATAAGTTTTGTCTCTCAGATTCCAACAGATCGGGAGATATTTGCCTTTTCAGAAATTGACTTTCGAATAATCTCGATAAATTTAAATGTCTCACTCCTCCAAACCCTTCTACATACATTGACGTGACACTGACATGAAGTTGACATATACGTTCCCTCAAAGTGACATAAGTGTTGTATCTTAGATTCCTACAGATCGGGATATATTTGCCTTTTCAAAAATTGACTTTGGAATAATCTCGAAAAATTAAAATGTGTTTATCCTCTAAACCCTTGGACATACATTGACGTGACTCTCACATGAAGTTGACATATACGTTCCCTCAAAGTGACATAAGTGTTGTCTTTCAGATACCTACAGATCGGGAGATATTTGCCTTTTCAAAAATTGGCTTTGGAATAATCTCGAAAAATTTAAATGCCTCTAACCTCCAAACCCTTGGACATACTTTGACGTGAATCTGACATGAAGTTGACATATACGTTCCCTCAAAGTGACATAAGTGTTGTCTCTCAGATTCCTACAGATCGGGATATATTTGCCTTTTCAAAAATTGACTATGAAATAATCTCGAAAAATTAAAATGCCTCTATCCTCCAAACCCTTGGACATACTTTGACGTGAATCTGACATGAAGTTGACATGTACGTTCCCTCAAAGTGACATATTGTTTGTCTCTCAGTTTCCTCCAGATCGGGAGATATTTGCCTTTTCAAAAATTGACTTTGGAATAATCTCGAAAAATTAAAATGTGTTTATTCTCTAAACCCTTGGACATACTTTGACGTGAATCTGACATGAAGTTGACATATACGTTCTCTCAAAGTGACATAAGTTTTGTCTCTCAGATACATACAGATCGGGAGATATTTGCCTTTTCATAAATTGACTTTCGAATAATCTCGAAAAATTAAAATGCCTCTATCCTCCAAACCCTTGGACATACTTTGACGTGAATCTGACATGAAGTTGACATATACGTTCCCTAAAAGTGACATAAGTTTTGTCTCTTAGATTCCTACACATCGGGAGATATTTGCCTTTTCAAAAATTGACTTTCGAATAATCTCGAAAAATTAAAATATCTCTATCCTCCAAACCCTTGGACATACATTGACGTGACTCTGACATGAAGTTGACATATACATTCCCTCAAAGTGACATAAGTTTTGTCTCACAGATTCCAACAGATCGGGAGATATTTGCCTTTTCAAAAATTGACTTTCAAATAATCTCGAAAAATTAAAATATCTCTATCCTCCAAACTCTTGGACATACATTGACGTGACTCTGACATGAAGTTGACATATACGTTCCCTCAAAGTGACATAAGTTTTGTCTCTCAGATTCCTACAGTTCGGGAGATATTTGCCTTTTCAGAAATTGACTTTCGAATAATCTCGAATAATTAAAATATCTCTATCCTCCAAACCCTTGGACATACATTGACGTGACTCTGACATGAAGTTGACATATACATTCCCTCAAAGTGACATAAGTGTTGTCTCTCAGATTCCTACAGATCGGGATATATTTGCCTTTTCAAAAATTGACTTTGAAATAATCTCGAAAAATTAAAATGTGATTATCCTAAAAACCCTTGGACATACATTGATGTGACTCTGACATGAAGTTGACATATACGTTCCCTCAAAGTGACATAAGTGTTGTCTCTCAGATTCCTACAGATCGGGATATATTTGCCTTTTCAAAAATTCACTTTTGAATAATCTCGAAAAATTTAAATGCCTCTATCCTCCAAACCCTTGGACATACTTTTACGTGAATCTGACAGGAAGTTGACATATACGTTCCCTCAAAGTGACATAAGTTTTATCTCTCAGATACCTACAGATCGGGAGATATTTGCCTTTTCAAAAATTGGCTTTCGAATAATCTCGAGAAATTTAAATATCTCTATCCTCCAAACCCCTAGACATACATTGACGAGACTCTGACATGAAGTTGACATATACGTTCCCCAAAAGTGACATAAGTTTTGTATCTCAGATTCGTATAGATCGGGAGATATTTGCCTTTTCAAAAATTGACTTTCGAATAATATCGAAAAATTAAAATGTCTCACTCCTCCAAACCCTTTGACATACATTGACGTGACTCTGATATGAAGTTAACATATACGTTCCCTCAAAGTGACATAAGTTTTGTCTCTCAGATTCCAACAGATCGGGAGATATTTGCCTTTTCAGAAATTGACTTTCGAATAATCTCGAAAAATTTAAATGTCTCACTCCTCCAAACCCTTTTACATACATTGACGTGACTCTGACATGAAGTTGACATATACGTTCCCTCAAAGTGACATAAGTGTTGTATCTTAGTTTCCTACAGATCGGGATATATTTGCCTTTTCAGAAATTGACTTTCGAATAATTTCGAAAAATTAAAATGTGTTTATCCTCTAAACCCTTGGACATACATTTACGTGACTCTCACATGAAGTTGACATATACGTTCCCTCAAAGTGACATAAGTGTTGTCTTTCAGATACCTACAGATCGGGAGATATTTGCCTTTTCAAAAATTGACTTTGGAATAATCTCGAAAAATTTAAATGCCTCTAACCTCCAAACCCTTGGACATATTTTTACGTGAATCTGACATGAAGTTGACATATACGTTCCCTCAAAGTGACATAAGTTTTGTCTCTCAGATACCTACAGATCGGGAGATATTTGCCTTTTCAAAAATTGACTTTCGAATAATCTCGAAAAATTAAAATGCCTCTATCCTCCAAACTCTTTGACATGCTTTGACGTGAATCTGACATGAAGTTGACATATACGTTCCCTCAAAGTGACATAAGTTTTGTGTCTCAGATTCCTACAGATCGGGAGATATTTGCCTTTTCAAAAATTGACTTTCGAATAATCTCGAAAAATTAAAATATCTCTATCCTCCAAACCCTTGGACATACATTGACGTGCCTCTGACATGAAGTTGACATATACGTTCCCTCAAAGTGACATAAGTTTTGTGTCACAGATTCCAACAGATCGGGAGATATTTGCCTTTTCAAAAATTGACTTTCGAATAATATCGAAAAATTAAAATGTCTCACTCCTCCAAACCCTTTGACATACATTGACGTGACTCTGACATGAAGTTGACATATACGTTCCCTCAAAGTGACATAAGTTTTGTCTCTCAGATTCCAACAGATCGGGAGATATTTGCCTTTTCAGAAATTGACTTTCGAATAATCTCGATAAATTTAAATGTCTCACTCCTCCAAACCTTTTTACATACATTGACGTGACTCTGACATGAAGTTGACATATACGTTCCCTCAAAGTGGCATGAGTGTTGTATCTTAGATTCCTACAGATCGGGATATATTTGCCTTTTCAGAAATTGACTTTGGAATAATCTCGAAAAATTAAAATGTGTTTATCCTCTAAACCCTTGGACATACAAAGACGTGACTCTCACATGAAGTTGACATATACGTTCCCTCAAAGTGACATAAGTGTTGTCTTTCAGATACCTACAGATCGGGAGATATTTGCCTTTTCAAAAATTGACTTTGGAATAATCTCGAAAAATTTAAAAGCCTCTAACCTCCAAACCCTTGGACATACTTTGGCGTGAATCTGACATGAAGTTGACATGTACGTTCCCTCAAAGTGACATAAGTTTTGTCTCTCAGATACCTACAGATCGGGAGATATTTGCCTTTTCAAAAATTGACTTTGGAATAATCTCGAAAAATTTAAATGCCTCTAACCTCCAAACCCTTGGACATACACTGACGTGAATCTGACATGAAGTTGACATATACGTTCCCTCAAAGTGACATAAGTGTTGTCTCTCAGATTCCTACAGATCGGGATATATTTGCCTTTTCAAAAATTGACTATGAAATAATTTCGAAAAATTAAAATGCCTCTATCCTCCAAACCCTTGGACATACTTTGACGTGAATCTGACATGAAGTTGACATGTACGTTCCCTCAAAGTGACATATTTTTTGTCTCTCAGTTTCCTCCAGATCGGGAGATATTTGCCTTTTCAAAAATTGACTTTGGAATAATCTCGAAAAATTAAAATGTGTTTATTCTCTAAACCCTTGGACATACTTTGACGTGAATCTGACATGAAGTTGACATATACGTTCTCTCAAAGTGACATAAGTTTTGTCTCTCAGATACATACAGATCGGGAGATATTTGCCTTTTCAAAAATTGACTTTCGAATAATCTCGAAAAATTAAAATGCCTCTATCCTCCAAACCCTTGGACATACTTTGACGTGAATCTGACATGAAGTTGACATATACGTTCCCTCAAAGTGACATAAGTTTTGTCTCTTAGATTCCTACACATCGGGAGATATTTGCCTTTTCAAAAATTGACTTTCGAATAATCTCGAAAAATTAAAATATCTCTATCCTCCAAACCCTTGGACATACATTGACGTGACTCTGACATGAAGTTGACATATGCATTCCCTCAAAGTGACATAAGTTTTGTCTCACAGATTCCAACAGATCGGGAGATATTTGCCTTTTCAAAAATTGACTTTCAAATAATCTCGAAAAATTAAAATATCTCTATCCTCCAAACTCTTGGACATACATTGACGTGACTCTGACATGAAGTTGACATATACGTTCCCTCAAAGTGACATAAGTTTTGTCTCTCAGATTCCTACAGTTCGGGAGATATTTGCCTTTTCAGAAATTGACTTTCGAATAATCTCGAAAAATTAAAATATCTCTATCCTCCAAACCCTTGGACATACATTGACGTGACTCTGACATGAAGTTGACATATACATTCCCTCAAAGTGACATAAGTGTTGTCTCTCAGATTCCTACAGATCGGGATATATTTGCCTTTTCAAAAATTGACTTTGAAATAATCTCGAAAAATTAAAATGTGATTATCCTAAAAACCCTTGGACATACATTGATGTGACTCTGACATGAAGTTGACATATACGTTCCCTCAAAGTGACATAAGTTTTGTCTCTCAGATACCTACAGATCGGGAGATATTTGCCTTTTCAAAAATTGACTTTCGAATAATCTCGAAAAATTAAAATGCCTCTATCCTCCAAACCCTTTGACATACATTGACGTGACTCTGACATGAAGTTGACATAACGTTCCCTCAAAGTGACATAAGTGTTGTATCTCAGATTCCTACAGATCGGGAGATATTTGCCTTTTCAAAAATTGTCTTTCGAATAATCTCGAAAAATTAAAATATCTCTATCCTCCAAACCCTTGGACATACATTGACGTGCCTCTGACGTGAAGTTGACATATACTTTCCCTCAAAGTGACATACGTTTTGTCTCACAGATTCCTACAGATCGGGAGATATTTGCCTTTTCAAAAATTGACTTTCGAATAATATCGAAAAATTAAAATGTCTCACTCCTTCAAACCCTTTGACATACATTGACGTGACTCTGACATGAAGTTGACATATACGTTCCCTCAAAGTGACATAAGTTTTGTATCTCAGATTCCAACAGATCGGGAGATATTTGCCTTTTCAGAAATTGACTTTCGAATAATCTCGATAAATTTAAATGTCTCACTCCTCCAAACCTTTTTACATACATTGACGTGACTCTGACATGAAGTTGACATATACGTTCCCTCAAAGTGACATGAGTGTTGTATCTTAGATTCCTACAGATCGGGATATATTTGCCTTTTCAGAAATTGACTTTGGAATAATCTCGAAAAATTAAAATGTGTTTATCCTCTAAACCCTTGGACATACAAAGACGAGACTCTCACATGAAGTTGACATATACGTTCCCTCAAAGTGACATAAGTGTTGTCTTTCAGATACCTACAGATCGGGAGATATTTGCCTTTTCAAAAATTGACTTTGGAATAATCTCGAAAAATTTAAAAGCCTCTAACCTCCAAACCCTTGGACATACTTTGGCGTGAATCTGACATGAAGTTGACATGTACGTTCCCTCAAAGTGACATAAGTTTTGTCTCTCAGATACCTACAGATCGGGAGATATTTGCCTTTTCAAAAATTGACTTTGGAATAATCTCGAAAAATTTAAATGCCTCTAACCTCCAAACCCTTGGACATACACTGACGTGAATCTGACATGAAGTTGACATATACGTTCCCTCAAAGTGACATAAGTTTTGTCTTTCAGATACCTACAGATCGGGAGATATTTGCCATTTCAAAAATTGACTTTCGAATAATCTCGAAAAATTAAAATGCCTCTATCCTCCAAACTCTTTGACATGCTTTGACGTGAATCTGACATGAAGTTGACATATACGTTCCCTCAAAGTGACATAAGTTTTGTGTCTCAGATTCCTACAGATCGGGAGATATTTGCCTTTTCAAAAATTGACTTTCGAATAATATCGATAAATTTAAATGTCTCACTCCTCCAAACCCTTCTACATACATTGACGTGACACTGACATGAAGTTGACATATACGTTCCCTCAAAGTGACATAAGTGTTGTATCTTAGATTCCTACAGATCGGGATATATTTGCCTTTTCAGAAATTGACTTTGGAATAATCTCGAAAAATTAAAATGTGTTTATCCTCTAAACCCTTAGACATACAAAGTGACATAAGTGTTGTCTTTCAGATACCTACAGATCGGGAGATATTTGCCTTTTCAAAAATTGACTTTGGAATATTCTCGAAAAATTTAAAAGCCTCTAACCTCCAAACCCTTGGACATACTTTGGCGTGAATCTGACATGAAGTTGACATGTACGTTCCCTCAAAGTGACATAAGTTTTGTCTCTCAGATACCTACAGATCGGGAGATATTTGCCTTTTCAAAAATTGACTTTGGAATAATCTCGAAAAATTTAAATGCCTCTAACCTCCAAACCCTTGGACATACACTGACGTGAATCTGACATGAAGTTGACATATACGTTCCCTCAAAGTGACATAAGTTTTGTCTCTCAGATACCTACAGATCGGGAGATATTTGCCATTTCAAAAATTGACTTTCGAATAATCTCGAAAAATTAAAATGCCTCTATCCTCCAAACTCTTTGACATGCTTTGACGTGAATCTGACATGAAGTTGACATATACGTTCCCTCAAAGTGACATAAGTTTTGTGTCTCAGATTCCTACAGATCGGGAGATATTTGCCTTTTCAAAAATTGACTTTCGAATAATCTCGAAAAATTAAAATGTCTCACTCCTCCAAACCCTTTGACATACATTGACGTGACTCTGGCATGAAGTTGACATATACGTTCCCTCAAAGTGACATAAGTTTTGTCTCTGAGATTCCAACAGATCGGGAGATATTTGCCTTTTCAGAAATTGACTTTCGAATAATCTCGATAAATTTAAATGTCTCACTCCTCCAAACCCTTCTACATACATTGACGTGACACTGACATGAAGTTGACATATACGTTCCCTCAAAGTGACATAAGTGTTGTATCTTAGATTCCTACAGATCGGGATATATTTGCCTTTTCAGAAATTGACTTTGGAATAATCTCGAAAAATTAAAATGTGTTTATCCTCTAAACCCTTGGACATACATTGACGTGACTCTCACATGAAGTTGACATATACGTTCCCTCAAAGTGACATAAGTGTTGTCTTTCAGATACCTACAGATCGGGAGATATTTGCCTTTTCAAAAATTGGCTTTGGAATAATCTCGAAAAATTTAAATGCCTCTAACCTCCAAACCCTTGGACATACTTTGACGTGAATCTGACATGAAGTTGACATATACGTTCCCTCAAAGTGACATAAGTTTTGTCTCTCAGATACCTACAGATCGGGAGATATTTGCCTTTTCAAAAATTGACTTTGGAATAATCTCGAAAAATTTAAATGCCTCTAACCTCCAAACCTTTGGACATATTTTGACGTGAATCTGACATGAAGTTGACATATACGTTCCCTCAAAGTGACATAACTTTTGTATCTCAGATACCTACAGATCGGGAGATATTTGCCTTTTCAAAAATTGACTTTCGAATAATCTCGAAAAATTAAAATGCCTCTATCCTCCAAACCCTTTGACATACATTGACGTGACTCTGACATGAAGTTGACATAACGTTCCCTCAAAGTGACATAAGTGTTGTATCTCAGATTCCTACAGATCGGGAGATATTTGCCTTTTCAAAAATTGTCTTTCGAATAATCTCGAAAAATTAAAATATCTCTATCCTCCAAACCCTTGGACATACATTGACGTGCCTCTGACATGAAGTTGACATATACTTTCCCTCAAAGTGACATACGTTTTGTCTCACAGATTCCTACAGATCGGGAGATATTTGCCTTTTCAAAAATTGACTTTCGAATAATATCGAAAAATTAAAATGTCTCACTCCTCCAAACCCTTTGACATACATTGACGTGACTCTGACATGAAGTTGACATATACGTTCCCTCAAAGTGACATAAGTTTTGTCTCTCAGATTCCAACAGATCGGGAGATATTTGCCTTTTCAGAAATTGACTTTCGAATAATCTCGATAAATTTAAATGTCTCACTCCTCCAAACCTTTTTGCATACATTGACGTGACTCTGACATGAAGTTGACATATACGTTCCCTCAAAGTGACATGAGTGTTGTATCTTAGATTCCTACAGATCGGGATATATTTGCCTTTTCAGAAATTGACTTTGGAATAATCTCGAAAAATTAAAATGTGTTTATCCTCTAAACCCTTGGACATACAAAGACGTGACTCTCACATGAAGTTGACATATACGTTCCCTCAAAGTGACATAAGTGTTGTCTTTCAGATACCTACAGATCGGGAGATATTTGCCTTTTCAAAAATTGACTTTGGAATAATCTCGAAAAATTTAAAAGCCTCTAACCTCCAAACCCTTGGACATACTTTGGCGTGAATCTGACATGAAGTTGACATGTACGTTCCCTCAAAGTGACATAAGTTTTGTCTCTCAGATACCTACAGATCGGGAGATATTTGCCTTTTCAAAAATTGACTTTGGAATAATCTCGAAAAATTTAAATGCCTCTAACCTCCAAACCCTTGGACATACACTGACGTGAATCTGACATGAAGTTGACATATACGTTCCCTCAAAGTGACATAAGTTTTGTCTCTCAGATACCTACAGATCGGGAGATATTTGCCATTTCAAAAATTGACTTTCGAATAATCTCGAAAAATTAAAATGCCTCTATCCTCTAAACCCTTGGACATACTTTGACGTGAATCTGACATGAAGTTGACATATACGTTCCCTCAAAATGACATAAGTTTTGCCTCTCAGATTCCTACAGATCGGGAGATATTTGCCTTTTCAAAAATTGACTTTCGAATAATCTCGAAAAATTCAAATGTCTCTATCCTCCAAACTCTTGGACATACATTGACGTGACTCTGACATGAAGTTGACATATACGTTCCCTCAAAGTGACATAAGTTTTGTCTCTCAGATTCCTACAGTTCGGGAGATATTTGCCTTTTCAGAAATTGACTTTCGAATAATCTCGAAAAATTAAAATATCTCTATCCTCCAAACCCTTTCACATACATTGACGTGACTCTGACATGAAGTTGACATATACATTCCCTCAAAGTGACATAAGTGTTGTCTCTCAGATTCGTACAGATCGGGATATATTTGCCTTTTCCAAAATTGACTTTGGAATAATCTCGAAAAATTAAAATGTGTTTATCCTCTAAACCCTTGGACATACATTGATGTGACTCTGACATGAAGTTGACATATACGTTCCCTCAAAGTGACATAAGTGTTGTCTCTCAGATTCCTACAGATCGGGATATATTTGCCTTTTCAAAAATTGACTTTCGAATAATCTCGAAAAATTTAAATATCTCTATCCTCCAAACCCCTAGACATACATTGACGTGACTCTGACATGAAGTTGACATATACGTTCCCTCAAAGTGACATAAGTTTTGTCTCTCAGATTTGTTCAGATCGGGAGATATTTGCCTTTTCAAAAATTGACTTTCGAATAATCTCGAAAAATTAATATGTCTCACTCCTCCAAACCCTTTGACATACATTGACGTGACTCTGACACGAAGTTGACATATACACTCCCTCAAAGTGACCTAAGTTTTGTCTCTCAGATTCCAACAGATCGGGAGATATTTGCCTTTACAAAAATTGACTTTCGAATAATCTCGAAAAATTTAAATGTCTCACTCCTCCAAACCCTTTTACATATATTGACGTGACTCTGACATGAAGTTGACATATACGTTCCCTCAAAGTGACATAAGTTTTGTCTCTCAGATTAATACAGATCGGGAGATATTTGTCTTTTCATAAATTGACTTTCGAATAATCTCGAAAAATTAAAATGTCTCTATCCTCCAAACCCTTGGACATACATTGACGTGACTCTTACATGATGTTGACATATATGTTCCCTCAAAGTGACATAAGTGTTGTCTCTCAGATTCCTACAGATCGGGAGATATTTGCCTTTTCAAAAATTGACTTTCGAATAATCTCGCAAAATTAAAACGCCTCTGTCCTCCAAACACTTGCACATACATTGACGTGAATCTGACATGAAGTTGACATATTCATTCCCTCAAAGTGACATATTGTTTGTCTCTCAGTTTTCTCCAGATCGGGAGATATTTGCCTTTTCAAAAATTGACTATCGAATAATCTCGAAAAATTAAAATATCTCTATCCTCCAACCCCTTGGACATACATTGACGTGACTCTGACATGAAGTTGACATATACGTTCCCTCAAAGTGACATAAGTGTTGTCTCTCAGATTCCTACAGATCGGGATATATTTGCCTTTTCAAAAATTGACTTTGAAATAATCTCGAAAAATTAAAATGCCTCTATCCTCCAAACCCTTGGACTTATTTTGACGTGAATCTGACATGAAGTTGACATATACGTTCCCTCAAAGTGACATATTGTTTGTCTCTCAGTTTCCTCCAGATCGGGAGATATTTGCCTTTTCAAAAATTGTCTATCGAATAATTTCGAAAAATTAAAATATCTCTATCCTTCAACCCCTTGGACATACATTGACGTGAATCTTACATGAAGTTCACATATACGTTCCCTCAAAGTGACATATTGTTTGTCTCTCAGTTTCCTCCAGATCGGGATATATTTGCCTTTTCAAAAATTGACTATCGAATAATCTCGAAAAATTAAAATATCTCTATCCTCCAACCCCTTTGACATACATTGACGTGACTCTGACTTGAAGTTGACATATACGTTCCCTCAAAGTGACATAAGTTTTGTTTCAAGATTCCTACAGATCGGAAGATATTTGTCTTTTCAAAAATTGACTTTCGAATAATCTCGAAAAATTTAAATGTCTCTATTCTCCAAACCCTTGGACATACATTGACGTCACTCCGACATGATGTTGACATATTCGTTCCCTCAAAGTGACATAAGTGTTGTCTCTCAGATTCCTACGGATCGGGAGATATTTGCCTTATCAAAAATTGTCTTTCGAATAATCTCAAAAAATTTAAATGTCTGTATCCTCCAAACCCTTGGACATACATTGACGTGACTCTGACATGAAGTTGACATATACGTTCCCTCAAAGTGACATAAGTGTTGTCTCTCAGATTCCTACAGATCGGGTGATATTTGCCTTTTCAAAAATTGACTTTCGAATAATCTCGCAAAATTAAAATGCCTCTGTCCTCCAAACCCTTGGACATACATTAACATGAATCTGACATGAAGTTGACATATACGTTCCCTCAAAGTGACATATCGTTTGTCTCTCAGTTTCCTACAGATCGGGAGATATTTGCCTTTTCAAATATTGACTATCAAATAATCTCGAAAAATTAAAATATCTCTATCCTCCAACCCCTTGGACATACATTGACGTGACTATGACATGAAGTTGACATATACGTTCCCTCAAAGTGACATAAGTTTTGTCTCTCAGATTCCTACAGATCGGGAGATATTTGCCTTTTCAAAAATTGACTATCAAATAATCTCGAAAAATTAAAATTCCACTGTCCTCCAAACTCTTGGACATACATTGAAGTGCCTCTGACATGAAGTTGACATATACATTCCCTCAAAGTGACATAAGTGTTGTCTCTCAGATTCCTACAGATCGGGATTTATTTGAATTTTGAAAAATTGACTTTCCAATAATCTCGCAAAATTTAAATGCCTCTGTCCTCCAAACCCTTGGACATACATGGACGTGAATCTGACATGAAGTTGACATATACGATCCCTCAAAGTGACATAAGTTTTGTCTCTCAGATTCCTACAGATCGGGAGATATTTGCCTTTTGAAAAATTGACTTTCGAATAATTTCGAAAAATTAAAATATCTCTATCCTCCAAACCTTTGGACATACATTGACGTGACTCTGACATGAAGTTGACATATACGTTCCCTCAAAGTGACATAAGTTTTGTCTCTCAGATTTCTACAGATCGGGAGATATTTGCCTTTTCACAAATTGACTTTCGAATAATCTCGAAAAATTTAAATATCTCTATCCTCCAAACCCTTGGACATACATTAACGTGACTATGACATGAAGTTGACATATACGTTCCTTCAAAGTGACATAAGTGTTGTCTCCCAGATTCCTACAGATCGGGATATATTTGCCTTTTCAAAAATTGACTTTGGAATAATCTCGAAAAATTAAAATGTGATTATCCTCTAAACCCTTCGACATACATTGACGTGACTCTGACACGAAGTTGACATATACGTTCCCTCAAAGTGACATAAGTTTTGTCTCTCAGATTCCAACAGATCGGGAGATATTTGCCTTTTCAAAAATTGACTTTCGAATAATCTCGAAAAATTAAAATGTCTCACTCCTCCAAACCCTTGGACATACATTGACGTGACTCTAACACGAAGTTGACATATACGTTCCCTCAAAGTGACATAAGTTTTGTCTCACAGATTCCAACAGATCGGGAGATATTTGCCTTTTCAAAAATTGACTTTCGAATAATCTCGAAAAATTAAAATGTCTCACTCCTCCAAACCCTTGGACATACATTGACGTGACTCTGACATGAAGTTGACACATACGTTCCCTCAAAGTGACATAAGTTTTGTCTCTCAGATTCATACAGATCGGGAGATATTTTCTTTTCATAAATTGACTTTCGAATAATCTCGAAAAATTAAAATGTCTCTATCCTCCAAACCCTTGGACATACATTGACGTGACTCTGACATGAAGTTGACATATAAGTTCCCTCAAAGTGACATAAGTTTTGTCTTTCAGATTCCAACAGATCGGGAGATATTTGCCATTTCAATAATTGACTTTCGAATAATCTCGAAAAATTAAAATGTCTCTACCCTCCAAACCCTTGGACATACATTGACGTGACTCTGACATGAAGTTGACAAATACATTCCCTCGATGCGACATAAGTGTTGTCTCTCAGATTCCTACGGATCGGGAGATATTTGCCTTTTCAAAAATTGACTTTCGAATAATCTCGAAAAATTAAAATGTCTCTATACTCCAAACCCTTGGACATACATTGACGTGACTCTGACATGAAGTTGACATATACGTTACCTCAAAGTGGCAAAAGTTTTGTCTCTCAGATACCTACAGATCGGGAGATATTTGCCTTTTCAAAAATTGACTTTCGAATAATCTCGAAAAATTTAAATATCTCTATCCTCCAAACCCCTAGACATACATTGACGTGACTCTGACATGAAGTTGACATATACGTTCCCTCAAAGTGACATAAGTTATGTTTAACAGATTAAAACAGATCGGGAGATATTTGCCTTTTCAAAAATTGACTTTCGAATAATCTCGAAAAATTAAAATATCTCTATCCTCCAAACCCTTGGACATACATTGACGTGACTCTGACATGAAGTTGACATATACGTTCCCTCAAATTGACATCAGTTTTGTCTCTCAGATTCCTACACATCGGGAGATATTTGCCTTTTCAAAAATTGACTTTCGAATTTTCTCGGAAAATTAAAATGTTTCTATCCTCCAAACCCTTGGACATACTTTGACGTGACTCTGACATGAAGTTAACATACACGTTCCCTCAAAGTGACATACGGTTTGTGTCTCAGATTCCTTCAGATCGGGAGATATTGGAATTTTCAAAAATTGACATTTGAATAATCTCGAACAATTCAAATATCTCTATCCTGCAAACCCTTGGACATACTTTGACGTGACTCTGACATGAAGTTGACATATGCGTTCCCTTAAAGTGACATAAGTTTTGTCTCTCAGATTCCTACAGATCGGAAGATATTTGCCCTTACAAAAATTGACTTTCGAATAATCTCGAAAAATTAAAATGTCTCTATCCTCCAAACTCTTGGACATACATTGACGTGACTCTGACATGAAGTTGACATATACATTCCCTCAAAGTGACATAAGTGTTGTATCTCAGATTCCTACAGATCGGGATATATTTGCCTTTTCAAAAATTGACTTTCGAATAATCTCGAAATATTTAAATTGTGATTATCCTCTAAACCCTAGGACATACATTGACTTGACTCTGACATGAAGTTGACATATGCGTTCCCTCAAAGTGACATAAGTGTTGTCTCTCAGATTCCTACAGATCGGGATATATTTGCCTTTTCAAAAATTGACTTTTGAATAATCTCGAAAAATTTAAATGCCTCTATCCTCCAAACCCTTGGACATACTTTGACTTGAATCTGACATGAAGTTGACACATACTTTCCCTCAAAGTGACAAAAGTTTTGTCTCTCAGATACCTACAGATCGGGAGATATTTGCCTTTTCAAAAATTGACTTTCGAATAATCTCGAAAAATTTAAATATCTCTATCCTCCAAACCACTAGACATACATTGACGTGACTCTGACATGAAGTTGACATATACGTTCCCTCAAAGTGACATAAGTTTTGTCTCTCAGATTCCTACAGATCGGGACATATTTGCCTTTTCAAAAATTGACTTTCGAATAATCTCGAAAAATTAAAATATCTCACTCCTCCAAACCCTTGGACATACATTGACGTGACTCTGACATAAACTTGACATATACGTTCTCTCAAAGTGACATAAGTTTTCTCTCTCAGATTCCTACAGATCGGGAGATATTTGCCTTTTCAAAAATTGACTATCAAATAATCTCGAAAAATTAAAATTCCTCTGTCCTCCAAACTCTTGGACATACATTGAAGTGCCTCTGACATGAAGTTGACATATACATTCCCTCAAAGTGACATAAGTGTTGTCTCTCAGATTCCTACAGATCGGGATTTATTTGAATTTTGAAAAATTGACTTTCGAATAATCTCGCAAAATTAAAATGCCTCTGTCCACCAAACCCTTGGACATACATGGACGTGACTCTGACATGAAGTTGACATATACGATCCCTCAAAGTGACATAATTTTTGTCTCTCAGATTCCTACAGATCGGGAGATATTTGCTTTTGAAAAATTGACTTTTGAATAATTTCGAAAAATTAAAATATCTCTATCCTCCAAACCCTTGGACATACATTGACGTGACTCTGACATGAAGTTGACATATACGTTCCCTCAAAGTGACATAAGTTTTGTCTCTCAGGTTTATACAGATCGGGAGATATTTGCCTTTTCACAAATTGACTTTCGAATAATCTCGAAAAATTTAAATATCTCTATCCTCCAAACCCCTAGACATACATTGACGTGACTCTGACATGAAGTTGACATATACGTTCCCTCAAAGTGACATAAGTTTTGTCTCTCAGATTCCTACAGATCGGGACATATTTGCCTTTTCAAAAATTGACTTTCGAATAATCTCGAAAAATTAAAATGTCTCACTCCTCCTAACCCTTGGACATACATTGACGTGACTGTGACATGAAGTTCACATATACGTTCCCTCAAAGTGACATAAGTTTTGTCTCTCAGATTCCTACAGATCGGGAGATATTTGCCATTTCAAAAATTGACTTTCGAATAATCTCGAAAAATTAAAATATCTCTATCCTCCAAACCCTTCGACATACATTGACGTGACTCTGACATGAAGTTGACATATACGTTACCTCAAAGTGACATAAGGTTTGTCTCACAGATTCCAACAGATCGGGAGATATTTGCCTTTTCAAAAATTGACTTTCGAATAATCTCGAAAAATTAAAATGTCTCTATCCTCCAAACTCTTTTACATACATGGACGTGACTCTGACATGAAGTTGACATATACGTTCCCTCAAAGTGACATAAGTTTTGTCTCTCAGATTCCTACAGATCGGGAGATATTTGCCTTTTCAAAAATTGACTTTCGAATATTCTCGAAAAATTTAAATATCTCTATCCTCCAAACCTTTGGACATACATTGACGTGACTCTGACATGAAGTTGACATATACGTTCCCTCAAAGTGACATAAGTTTTGTCTTTCAGATTCCTACAGATCGGGAGATATTTGCCTTTTCAGAAATTGACTTTCGAATAATCTCGAAAAATTAAAATTTGTTTATCCTCCAAACCCTTGACATACTTTGACTTGAATCTGACATGAAGTTGACATATACGTTCCCTCAAAGTGACATACGTTTTGTCTCTCAGATTCCTACAGATCGGGAGATATTTGCCTTTTCAGAAATTGACTTTCGAATAATCTCGAAAAATTAAAATTTGTTTATCCTCCAAACCCTTGACATACTTTGACTTGAATCTGACATGAAGTTGACATATATGTTCCATCAAAGTGACATAAGTTTTGTCTCTCAGTTTACTACAGATCGGGAGATATTTGCCTTTTGAAAAATTGACTTTCGAATAATCTCGAAAAATTTAAATGTCTCTATCCTCCAAACCCTTGGACATACATTGATGTGACTCTGACATAAAGTTGACATATGCGTTCCCTCAAAGTGACATAAGGTTTGTCTCTCAGATTCCTACAGATCGGGAGATATTTGCCTTTTCAAAAATTGACTTTCGAATAATTTCGAAAAATTAAAATGTCTCTATCCTCCAAACCCTTGGACATACATTAAAGTGACTCTGACATGAAGTTGACATATACGTTCCCTCAAAGTGACATAAGGTTTGTCTCTCAGATTCCTACAGATCGGGAGATATTTGTCTTTTCAGAAATCGACTTTCGAATAATCACGAAAAATTAAAATGTCTCCATCCTAGAAACCCTTGGACATACATTGACATGACTCTGACATGAAGTTGACATATACGTTACCTCAAAGGGACATAAGGTTTGTCTCTCAGATTCCTACAGATCGGGAGATATTTGCCTTTTCAAAAATTGCCTTTCGAATAATCTCGAAAAATTAAAATGTCTCTATCCTCCAAACCCTTGGACATACATTGACGTGACTCTGGCATGAAGTTGACATATACGTTCCCTCAAAGTGACATAAGTTTCGTCTCTCAGGTTCCTACAGATCGGGAGATATTTGCCTTTTCATAAATTGACTTTCGAATAATCTCGAAAAATTAAAATGTCTTTATCCTCCAAACCCTTGGACATACATTGATGTGACTCTGACATGAAGTTGACATATACGTTCCCTCAAAGTGACATAAGTGGTGTCTCTCAGGTTCCTACAGATCGGGAGATATTTGCCTTTTCAAAAATTGACTTTCGAATAATCTCGCAAAATTAAAATGCCTCTGTCCTTCAAACCCTTGGACATACATTGACGTGACTCTGACATGAAGTTGACATATACGTTCCCTCAGAGTGACATAAGTTTTGTCTCACAGATTCCTACAGATCAGGAGATATTTGCTTTTGAAAAATTGACTTTCGAATAACCTTGAAAAATTAAAATGTCTCTATCCTCCAAACCCTTTTACATACGTTGACGTGACTCTGACATGAAGTTGACATATACGTTCCCTCAAAGTGACATAAGTTCTGTCTCTTAGATTCCTACAGATCGGGAGATATTTGCCTTTTCAAAAATTGAATTTCGAATAATCTCGAAAAATTTAAATGTCTCTATCCTCCAAACTCTTGGACATACATTGACGTGACTCTGACATGAAGTTGACATATACGTTCCCTCAAAGTGACATAAGTTTTAGCTCTCAGATTGCTACAGATCGGGAGATATTTGACTTTTCATAAACTGACTTTCTATAATCTCGAAAAATTAAAATGTGTTTATCCTCCAAACCCTTGGACATACATTGACGTGACTCTGACATGAAGTTGACACGTACGTTCCCTCAAAGTGACATAAGTTTTGTCTCTCAGATTCCTACAGATCGGGAGATATTTGCCTTTTCAGAAATTGACTTTCGAATAATCTCGAAAAATTAAAATGTCTCTCTACTCCAAACCCTTGGACATACATTGACGTAAATCTGACATGAAGTTGACATATACGTTCCCTCAAAGTGACATAAGTTTTGTCTCTCAGATTCCTAAGATCGGGAGATATTTGCCTTTTCAAAAAATGACATTCGAATAATCTCGAAAAATTAAAATATCTCTGTCCTCCAAACCCTTGGACATACATTGACGTGCCTCTGACATGAAGTTGACATATACGTTTCCTCAAAGTGACATACGTTTCGTCTCTCAGGTTCCTACAGATCGGGAGATATTTGCCTTTTCATAAATTGACTTTCGAATAATCTCGAAAAATTAAAATATGACTATCCTCCAAACCCTTTTACATACATTGACGTGACTCTGACATGAAGTTGACATATACGTTCCCTCAAAGTGACATAAGTGTTGTATCTCAGATTCCTACAGATCGGGATATATTTGCCTTTTCAAAAATTGACTTTCGAATAATCTCGAAAAATTAAAATATGACTATCCTCCAAACTCTTGGACATACATTGACGTGACTCTGACATGAAGTTGACATATACATTCCCTCAAAGTGACATAAGTGTTGTATCTCAGATTCCTACAGATCGGGATATATTTGCCTTTTCAAAAATTGACTTTCGAATAATCTCGAAATATTTAAATTGTGATTATCCTCTAAACCCTAGGACATACATTGACTTGACTCTGACATGAAGTTGACATATGCGTTCCCTCAAAGTGACATAAGTGTTGTCTCTCAGATTCCTACAGATCGGGATATATTTGCCTTTTCAAAAATTGACTTTTGAATAATCTCGAAAAATTTAAATGCCTCTATCCTCCAAACCCTTGGACATACTTTGACTTGAATCTGACATGAAGTTGACACATACTTTCCCTCAAAGTGACAAAAGTTTTGTCTCTCAGATACCTACAGATCGGGAGATATTTGCCTTTTCAAAAATTGACTTTCGAATAATCTCGAAAAATTTAAATATCTCTATCCTCCAAACCACTAGACATACATTGACGTGACTCTGACATGAAGTTGACATATACGTTCCCTCAAAGTGACATAAGTTTTGTCTCTCAGATTCCTACAGATCGGGACATATTTGCCTTTTCAAAAATTGACTTTCGAATAATCTCGAAAAATTAAAATATCTCACTCCTCCAAACCCTTGGACATACATTGACGTGACTCTGACATAAAGTTGACATATACGTTCTCTCAAAGTGACATAAGTTTTCTCTCTCAGATTCCTACAGATCGGGAGATATTTGCCTTTTCAAAAATTGACTATCAAATAATCTCGAAAAATTAAAATGCCTCTGTCCTCCAAACTCTTGGACATACATTGAAGTGCCTCTGACATGAAGTTGACATATACATTCCCTCAAAGTGACATAAGTGTTGTCTGTCAGATTCCTACAGATCGGGATTTATTTGCATTTTGAAAAATTGACTTTCGTATAATCTCGCAAAATTAAAATGCCTCTGTCCACCAAACCCTTGGACATACATGGACGTGACTCTGACATGAAGTTGACATATACGATCCCTCAAAGTGACATAATTTTTGTCTCTCAGATTCCTACAGATCGGGAGATATTTGCTTTTAAAAATTAACTTTTGAATAATTTCGAAAAATTAAAATATCTCTATCCTCCAAACCCTTGGACATACATTGACGTGACTCTGACATGAAGTTGACATATACGTTCCCTCAAAGTGACATAAGTTTTGTCTCTCAGGTTTCTACAGATCGGGAGATATTTGCCTTTTCACAAATTGACTTTCGAATAATCTCGAAAAATTTAAATATCTCTATCCTCCAAACCCCTAGACATACATTGACGTGACTCTGACATGAAGTTGACATATACGTTCCCTCAAAGTGACATAAGTTTTGTCTCTCAGATTCCTACAGATCGGGACATATTTGCCTTTTCAAAAATTGACTTTCGAATAATCTCGAAAAATTAAAATGTCTCACTCCTCCTAACCCTTGGACATACATTGACGTGACTGTGACATGAAGTTCACATATACGTTCCCTCAAAGTGACATAAGTTTTGTCTCTCAGATTCCTACAGATCGGGAGATATTTGCCATTTCAAAAATTGACTTTCGAATAATCTCGAAAAATTAAAATATCTCTATCCTCCAAACCCTTCGACATACATTGACGTGACTATGACATGAAGTTGACATATACGTTACCTCAAAGTGACATAAGTTTTGTCTCACAGATTCCAACAGATCGGGAGATATTTGCCTTTTCAAAAATTGATTTTCGAATAATCTCGAAAAATTAAAATGTCTCTATCCTCCAAACTCTTTTACATACATGGACGTGACTCTGACATGAAGTTGACATATACGTTCCCTCAAAGTGACATAAGTTTTGTCTCTCAGATTCCTACAGATCGGGAGATATTTGCCTTTTCAAAAATTGACTTTCGAAGATTCTCGAAAAATTTAAATATCTCTATCCTCCAAACCTTTGGACATACATTGACGTGACTCTGACATGAAGTTGACATATACGTTCCCTCAAAGTGACATAAGTTTTGTCTTTCAGATTCCTACAGATCGGGAGATATTTGCCTTTTCAAAAATTGACTTTCGAATAATCTCGAAAAATTAAAATTTGTTTATCCTCCAAACCCTTGACATACTTTGACTTGAATCTGACATGAAGTTGACATATACGTTCCCTCAAAGTGACATACGTTTTGTCTCTCAGATTCCTACAGATCGGGAGATATTTGCCTTTTCACAAATTGACTTTCGAATAATCTCGAAAAATTAAAATATCTGTATCCTCCAAACCCTTGGACATACATTGACGTGACTCTGACATGAAGTTGACATATATGTTCCCTCAAAGTGACATAAGTTTTGTCTCTCAGTTTACTACAGATCGGGAGATATTTGCCTTTTGAAAAATTGACTTTCGAATAATTTCGAAAAATTGAAATGTCTCTATACTCCAAACCCTTGGACATACATTAAAGTGACTCTGACATGAAGTTGACATATACGTTACCTCATAGTGACATAAGGTTTGTCTCTCAGATTCCTACAGATCGGGAGATATTTGCCTTTTCAAAAATTGACTTTCGAATAATTTCGAAAAATTAAAATGTCTCTATCCTCCAAACCCTTGGACATACATTAAAGTGACTCTGACATGAAGTTGACATATACGTTCCCTCAAAGTGACATAAGGTTTGTCTCTCAGATTCCTACAGATCGGGAGATATTTGTCTTTTCAGAAATCGACTTTCGAATAATCACGAAAAATTAAAATGTCTCCATCCTAGAAACCCTTGGACATACATTGACATGACTCTGACATGAAGTTGACATATACGTTACCTCAAAGGGACATAAGGTTTGTCTCTCAGATTCCTACAGATCGGGAGATATTTGCCTTTTCAAAACTTGCCTTTCGAATAATCTCGAAAAATTAAAATGTCTCTATCCTCCAAATCCTTGGACATACATTGACGTGACTCTGGCATGAAGTTGACATATACGTTCCCTCAAAGTGACATAAGTTTCGTCTCTCAGGTTCCTACAGATCGGGAGATATTTGCCTTTTCAGAAATTGACTTTTGAATAATCTCGAAAAATTAAAATGTCTTTATCCTCCAAACCCTTGGACATACATTGATGTGACTCTGACATGAAGTTGACATATACGTTCCCTCAAAGTGACATAAGTGGTGTCTCTCAGGTTCCTACAGATCGGGAGATATTTGCCTTTTCAAAAATTGACTTTCGAATAATCTCGCAAAATTAAAATGCCTCTGTCCTTCAAACCCTTGGACATACATTGACGTGACTCTGACATGAAGTTGACATATACGTTCCCTCAGAGTGACATAAGTTTTGTCTCACAGATTCCTACAGATCGGGAGATATTTGCTTTTGAAAAATTGACTTTCGAATAACCTTGAAAAATTAAAATGTCTCTATCCTCCAAACCCTTTTACATACGTTGACGTGACTCTGACATGAAGTTGACATATACGTTCCCTCAAAGTGACATAAGTTCTGTCTCTTAGATTCCTACAGATCGGGAGATATTTGCCTTTTCAAAAATTGAATTTCGAATAATCTCGAAAAATTTAAATGTCTCTATCCTCCAAACTCTTGGACATACATTGACGTGACTCTGACATGAAGTTGACATATACGTTCCCTCAAAGTGACATAAGTTTTAGCTCTCAGATTGCTACAGATCGGGAGATATTTGACTTTTCATAAACTGACTTTCTATAATCTCGAAAAAATAAAATGTGTTTATCCTCCAAACCCTTGGACATACATTGACATGACTCTGACATGAAGTTGACACGTACGTTCCCTCAAAGTGACATAAGTTTTGTCTCTCAGATTCCTACAGATCGGGAGATATTTGCCTTTTCAGAAATTGACTTTCGAATAATCTCGAAAAATTAAAATGTCTCTCTACTCCAAACCCTTGGACATACATTGACGTAAATCTGACATGAAGTTGACATATACGTTCCCTCAAAGTGACATAAGTTTTGTCTCTCAGATTCCTAAGATCGGGAGATATTTGCCTTTTCAAAAATTGACATTCGAATAATCTCGAAAAATTAAAATATCTCTGTCCTCCAAACCCTTGGACATACATTGACGTGCCTCTGACATGAAGTTGACATATACGTTTCCTCAAAGTGACATACGTTTCGTCTCTCAGGTTCCTACAGATCGGGAGATATTTGCCTTTTCATAAATTGACTTTCGAATAGTCTCGAAAAATTAAAATATGACTATCCTCCAAACCCTTTTACATACATTGACGTGACTCTGACATGAAGTTGACATATACGTTCCCTCAAAGTGACATAAGAGTTGTCACTGAGATTTCTACAGATCGGGATATATTTGCCTTTTCTTAAATTGACTTTCGAATATTCTCGAAAAATTAAAAATTCTCTATCCTCCAAACCCTTGGACATACATTGAAGTGACTCTGGCATGAAGTTGACATATACGTTACCTCAAAGTGACATAAGGTTTGTCTCTCAGATTCCTAGATATCGGGAGATATTTGCCTTTTCAAAAATTGACTTTCAAATATTCTGGAAAAATTAAAATTCTCTATCCTCCAAACCCTTGGACATACATTGACGTGACTCTGGCATGAAGTTGACATATACGTTCCCTCAAAGTGACATAAGGTTCGTCTCTCAGGTTCCTACAGATCGGGAGATATTTGTTTTTTCAGAAATTGACTTTCGAATAATCTCGAAAAATTAAAATGTCTTTATACTCCGAACCCTTGGACATACATTGATGTGACTCTGACATGAAGTTGACATATACATTCCCTCAAAGTGACATAAGTGGTGTCTCTCAGATTTCTACAGATCGGGAAATATTTGCCTATTCATAAATTGCCTTTCGAATAATCTCGAAAAATTAAAATGCCTCTGTCCTTCAAACCCTTGGACATACATTGACGTGACTCTGACATGAAGTTGACATATACGTTCCCTCAAAGTGACATAAGTTTTGTCTCTCAGATTCCTACAGATCGGGAGATATTTGCCTTTTAAAAAATTGACTTTCGAATAATCTCGAAAAATTTAAATGTCTCTATCCTCCGAACTCTTGGACATACATTGACGTGACTCTGACATGAAGTTGACATATACGTTCCCTCAAAGTGACAAAAGTTTTAGCTCTCAGATTCCTACAGATCGGGAGATATTTGACTTTTCAGAAATTGACTTTCTATAATCTCGAAAAATTAAAATGTGTTTATCCTCCAAACCCATGGACATACATTGACGTGACTCTGACATGAAGTTGACATGTACGTTCCCTCAAAGTGTCATAAGTGTTGTCTCTCAGATTCCTAAAATCGGGAGATATTTGCCTTTTCAAAAATTGACTTTCGAATAATCTCGAAAAATTAAAATGTCTCTATCCTCCAAACTCTTTTACATACATTGAAGTGACTCTGACATGAAGTTGACATATACGTTCGCTCAATGTGACATAAGTTTTGTCTCTCAGATTCCTACAGATCGGGAGATATATGCCTTTTCAAAAATTGACTTTCGAATAATCCCGAAAAATTAAAATATCTCTATCCTCCAAACCCTTTTACAAACATTGACGTGACTCTGACATGAAGTTGACATATACGTTCCCTCAAAGTGACATAAGTGTTGTCACTCAGATTTCTACAGATCGGGATATATTTGCCTTTTCAAAAATTGACTTTGGAATAATATCGAAAAATTTATATGTGTTTATCCTCGAAACCCTTGGACATACGTTGACGTGACTCTGACATGAAGTTGACAAATACGTTCCCTCAAAGTGACATAATTTTGTCTCTCAGATTCCTACAGATCGGGAGATATTTGCCTTTTCAAAAATTTACTTTCGAATAATCTCGAAAAATTAAAATATCTCTGTCTTCCAAACCCTTGGACATACATTGACGTGACTCTGACATGAAGTTGACATATACGTTCCATCAAAGTGACATAAGTTTTGTCTCTCAGATTCCAACAGATCGTTAGATATTTGCCTTTTCAAAAATTGACTTTTAATAATCTCGAAAAATTAAAATGTCTCACTCCTCCAAACCCTTGGTCATACATTGACGTGCCTCTGACATGAAGTTGACATATACGTTACCTCAAAGTGACATAAGTTTTGTCTAACAGATTAAAACAGATCGGGAGATATTTGCCTTTTCAAAAATTGACTTTCGAATAATCTCGAATAATTAAAATGTCTCTATCCTCCAAACTCTTGGACATACATTGACGTGACTCTGACATGAAGTTGACATATACATTCCCTCAAAGTGACATAAGTTTTGTATCTCAGATTCCTACAGTTCGGGAGATATTTGCCTTTTCAGAAATTGACTTTCGAATAATCTCGAAAAATTAAAATATCTCTATCCTCCAAACCCTTGGACATACATTGACGTGACTCTGACATGAAGTTGACATATACATTCCCTCAAAGTGACATAAGTGTTGTATCTCAGATTCCTACAGATCGGGAGATATTTGCCTTTTCAAAAATTTACTTTCGAATAATCTCGAAATATTTAAATTGTGATTTTCCTCTAAACCCTAGGACATACATTGACATGACTCTGACATGAAGTTGACATATGCGTTCCCTCAAAGTGACATAAGTGTTGTCTCTCAGATTCCTACAGATCGGGAGATACTTGCCTTTTCAAAAATTGACTTTGGAATAATCTCGAAAAATTAAAATGTGTTTATCCTCTAAACCCTTGGACATACAATGACATGACTCTGACATGAAGTTGACATATACGTTCCCTCAAAGTGACATAAGTTATGTCTCTCAGATTTATACAGATCGGGAGATATTTGCCTTTTCAGAAATTGACTTTCGAATAATCTCGAAAAATTAAAATGCTACTATCCTCCAAACCCTTGGACATACATTGACGTGACTCTGACATGAAGTTTACATATACGTTCCCTCAAAGTAACATAAGTATTGTTTCTCAGATTATTACAGATCGGGAGATATTTGCCTTTTCAAAATTTGACTTTCGAATAATCTCGCAAAATTAAAATGCCTCTGTCCTCCAAACACTTGGACACACATTGACGTGCATCTGACATGAAGTTGACATATACGTTCCCCCAAAGTAACATATTGTTTGTCTCTCAGTTTCCTACAGATCGGGAGATATTTGCCTTTTCAAAAATTGACTATCAAATAATCTCGAAAAATTAAAATATGTCTACCCTCCAACCCCTTGGACATACATTGACGTGACACTGACATGAAGTTGACATATACGTTCCCTCAAAGTGACATAAGTTTTGTCTCTCAGATTCCTACAGATCGGGAGATATTTGCCTTTTCAAAAATTGACTTTCGAATAATCTCGAAAAATTAAAATGTCTCTATCCTCCAAACTCTTGGACATACATTGACGTGACTCTGACATGAAGTTGACATATACGTTCCCTCAAAGTGACATAAGTGGTGTCTCTCAGATTCCAACAGATCGGGTGATATTTAAATTTTCAGTAATTGACTTTCGAATAATCTCGAAAAAATAAAATGTCTCACTCCTCCAAACTCTTGGACATACATTGACGTGACTTTGACATGAAGTTGACATATACGTTCCCTCAAAGTGACATAAGTTTTGTCTCTCAGATTCCTACAGATCGGGAGATATTTGCCTTTTCATAAATTGACTTTCGAATAATCTCGAAAAATTAAAATGTCTCTATCCTCCAAACCCTTGGACATACATTGACGTGACTCTGACATGAAGTTTACATATACGTTCCCTCAAAGTGACATAAGTGTAGTCTCTCAGATTCCTACAGATCGGGAGATATTTGCCTTTTCAAAAATTGACTTTCGAAAAATCTTGCAAAATTTAAATGCCTCTGTCCTCCAAACACTTGGACACACATTGACGTGAATCTGACATGAAGTTGACATATACCTTCCCCCAAAGTAACATATTGTTTGTCTCTCAGTTTCCTAGAAATCGGGAGATATTTGCCTTTTCAAAAATTGACTATCAAATAATCTCGAAAAATTAAAATATCTCTATCCTCCAACCCCTTGGACATACATTGACGTGACTCTGACATGTAGTTGACATATACGTTCCCTCAAAGTAACATAAATTTTGTCTCTCAGATTCCTACAGATCGGGCGATATTTGCCTTTTCATAAATTGACTTTCGAATAATCTCGAAAAATTAAAATGTCTCTATCCTCCAAACTCTTGGACATACATTGACGTGACTCTGACATGAAGTTGACATATACGTTCCCTCAAAGTGACATAAGTGTTGTCTCTCAGATTCCTTCAGATCGGGAGATATTTGAATTTTCAAAAATTGACTTTCGAATAATCTCGAAAAATTAAAATATCTCTATCCTCCAATCCTTTGGACATACATTGACGTGACTCTGTCATGAAGTTGACATATACGTTCCCTCAGAGTGACATAAGTGTTGTCTCTCAGATTCCTTCAGATCGGGAGTTATTTGAATTTTCAAAAATTGACTTTCGAATAATCTCGAAAAATTTAAATGCCTCTGTCCTCCAAACCCTTGGACATACTTTGACGTGGCTCTGACATGAAGTTGACACATACGTTCCCTCAAAGTGACATAAGTTTTGTATCTCAGATTCCTACAGATCGGGAGATATTTGCCTTTTCAAAAATTGACTTTCGAATAAACTCGAAAAATTAAAATATATCTATCCTCCAAACCCTTTGACATACATTGACGTGCCTCTGACATGAAGTTGACATATACGTTACCTCAAAGTGACATAAGTTTTGTCTCTCAGATACCAACAGATCGGGAGATATTTGCCTTTTCAAAAATTGACTTTGGAATAATCTCGAAAAATTAAAATGTGTTTATCCTCTAAACCCTTGGACATACATTGACATGACTCTGACATGAAGTTGACATATACGTTCCCTCAAAGTGACATAAGTTTTGTCTCTCAGATTCCTACAGATCGGGAGATATTTGCCTTTTCAGAAATTGACTTTCGAATAATCTCGAAAAATTAAAATGCCTCTATCCTCCAAACCCTTGGACATACATTGACGTGACTCTTATATGAAGTTTACATATACGTTCCCTCAAAGTGACATAAGTATTGTCTCTCAGATTCCTACAGATCGGGAGATATTTGCCTTTTCAAAAATTGACTTTCGAATAATCTCGAAAAATTAAAATTCCTCTGTCCTCCAAACACTTGGACACACATTGACGTGAATCTGACATGAAGTTGACATATACGTTCCCCCAAAGTAACATAAGTTTTGTCTCTCAGATTCCTACAGATCGGGAGATATTTGCCTTTTCAAAAATTGACTATCAAATAATCTCGAAAAATTAAAATGTCTCTATCCTCCAAACTCTTGGACATACATTGACGTGACTCTGACATGAAGTTGACATGTACGTTACCTCAAAGTGACATACGTTTTGTCTCTCAGATTCCAACAGATCGGGAGATATTTGCCTTTTCAAAAATTGACTTTCGAATAATCTCGAAAAATTAAAATGTCTCTATCCTCCAAACTCTTGGGCATACATTGACGTGACTCTAACATGAAGTTGACATATATGTTCCCTCAAAGTGACATAAGTGTTGTCTCTCAGATTCCTACAGATCGGGATATATTTGCCTTTTCAAAAATTGACTTTGGAATAATCTCGAAAAATTAAAATGTGTTTGTCCTCTAAACTCCTGGACATACATTGACATCACTCTGACATGTAGTTGACATATACGTTCCCTCAAAGTGACATAAGTTTTGTCTCTCAGATTCCTACAGATCGGGAGATATTTGCCTTTTCAGAAATTGACTTTCGAATAATCTCGTAAAATTAAAATGCCTCTATCCTCCAAACCCTTGGACATACGTTGACGTGAATCTGACATGAAGTTGACATATACGTTCCCTCAAAGTGACATAAGTTTTGTCTCTCAGATACCTACAGATCGGGAGATATTTGCTTCTTCAAAAATTGACTTTCAAATAATCTCGAAAAATTAAAATGCCTCTATCCTCCAAACCCTTGGACATACATTGACGTGACTCTGACATGAAGTTTACATATACGTTCCCTCAGAGTGACATAAGTATTGTCTCTCAGATTCCTACAGATCGGGAGATATTTGCCTTTTCAAAAATTGACTTTCGAATAATCTCGCAAAATTAAAATGCCTCCGTCCTCCAAACACTTGGACACACATTGACGTGAATCTGACTCGAAGTTGACATATACGTTCCCCCAAAGTAACATATTGTTTGTCTCTCAGTTTCCTACAGATCGGGAGATATTTGTCTTTTCAAAAATTGACAATCAAATAATCTCGAAAAATTAAAATATGTCTAACCTCCAACCCCTTGGACATACATTGACGTGACTCTGACATGAAGTTGACATATACGTTCCCTCAAAGTGACATAAGTTTTGTCTCTCAGATTCCTACAGATCGGGAGATATTTGCCTTTTCATAAATTGACTTTCGAATAATCTCGAAAAATTAAAATGTCTCTATCCTCCAAACTCTTGGACATACATTGACGTGACTCTGACATGAAGTTGACATATACGTTCCCTCAAAGTGATATAAGTGTTGTCTCTCAGATTCCTACAGATCGGGAGATATTTGCCTTTTCAAAAATTGACTTTCGAATAATCTCGCAAAATTAAAATGCCTCTGTCCTCCAAACCCTTGGACATACATTGACGTGACTGTGACATGAAGTTGACATACACGTTCAATCAAATTGGCATAAGTTTTGTCTCTCAGATTCCTACAGATCGGGAGATATTTGCCTTTTAATAAATTGACTTTCGAATAATTTCGAAAAATTAAAATTTCTCTATCCTGCAAACCCTTGGACATACATTGACGTGACTCTGACATGAAGTTGACATATACGTTACCTCAAAGTGACATAAGTTTTGTCTCTCAGATTCCTACAGATCGAGAGATATTTGCCTTTTCAGAAATTGACTTTCGAATAATCTCGAAAAATTAAAATCTCTCTATCCTCCAAACCCTTGGACATACATTGACGTGACTCTGACATGAAGTTGACATATACGTTCCCTCAAAGTGACATAAGTGGTGTCTCTCAGATTCCTACAGATCGGGAGATAATTGCCTTTTCAAAAATTGACTTTCGAATAATCTCGAAAAATTAAAATGCCTCTGTCCTCCAAACCCTTGGACATACGTTGACGTGAATCTGACATGAAGTTGACATATACGTTCCCTCAAAGTGACATAAGTTTTGTCTCTCAGATACCTACAGATCGGGAGATATTTGCCTTTTCAGAAATTGACTTTCGAATAATCTCGAAAAATTAAAATATCTCTAACCTCCAAACCCTTGGACATACATTGACATGAGTCTGACATGAAGTTGACATATACGTTCCCTCAAAGTGACATAAGTTTTGTCTCTCAGATTCCAACAGATCGGGTGATATTTAAATTTTCATTAATTGACTTTCGAATAATCTCGAAAAATTAAAATGTCTCACTCCTCCAAACTCTTGGACATACATTGACGTGACTTTGACATGAAGTTGACATATACGTTCCCTCAAAGTGACATAAGTTTTGTCTCTCAGATTCCTACAGATCGGGAGATATTTGCCTTTTCATAAATTGACTTTCGAATAATCTCGAAAAATTAAAATGTCTCTATCCTCCAAACCCTTGGACATACATTGACGTGACTCTGACATGAAGTTTACATATACGTTCCCTCAAAGTGACATAAGTGTAGTCTCTCAGATTCCTACAGATCGGGAGATATTTGCCTTTTCAAAAATTGACTTTCGAAAAATCTTGCAAAATTAAAATGCCTCTGTCCTCCAAACACTTGGACACACATTGACGTGAATCTGACATGAAGTTGACATATACGTTCCCCCAAAGTAACATATTGTTTGTCTCTCAGTTTCCTAGAAATCGGGAGATATTTGCCTTTTCAAAAATTGACTATAAAATAATCTCGAAAAATTAAAATATCTCTATCCTCCAACCCCTTGGACATACATTGACGTGACTCTGACATGTAGTTGACATATACGTTCCCTCAAAGTAACATAAATTTTGTCTCTCAGATTAATACAGATCGGGCGATATTTGCCTTTTCATAAATTGACTTTCGAATAATCTCGAAAAATTAAAATGTCTCTATCCTCCAAACTCTTGGACATACATTGACGTGACTCTGACATGAAGTTGACATATACGTTCCCTCAAAGTGACATAAGTGTTGTCTCTCAGATTCCTTCAGATCGGGAGATATTTGAATTTTCAAAAATTGACTTTCGAATAATCTCGAAAAATTAAAATATCTCTATCCTCCAAACCTTTGGACATACATTGACGTGACTCTGTCATGAAGTTGACATATACGTTCCCTCAGAGTGAAATAAGTGTTGTCTCTCAGATTCCTTCAGATCGGGAGATATTTGAATTTTCAAAAATTGACTTTCGAATAATCTCGAAAAATTTAAATGCCTCTGTCCTCCAAACCCTTGGACATACTTTGACGTGGCTCTGAAATGAAGTTGACACATACGTTCCCTCAAAGTGACATAAGTTTTGTATCTCAGATTCCTACAGATCGGGAGATATTTGCCTTTTCAAAAATTGACTTTCGAATAAACTCGAAAAATTAAAATATATCTATCCTCCAAACCCTTTGACATACATTGACGTGCCTCTGACATGAAGTTGACATATACGTTACCTCAAAGTGACATAAGTTTTGTCTCTCAGATACCAACAGATCGGGAGATATTTGCCTTTTCAAAAATTGACTTTGGAATAATCTCGAAAAATTAAAATGTGTTTATCATCTAAACCCTTGGACATACATTGACATGACTCTGACATGAAGTTGACATATACGTTCCCCCAAAGTGACATAAGTTTTGTCTCTCAGATTCCTACAGATCGGGAGATATTTGCCTTTTCAGAAATTGACTTTCGAATAATCTCGAAAAATTAAAATGCCTCTATCCTCCAAACCCTTGGACATACATTGACGTGACTCTGATATGAAGTTTACATATACGTTCCCTCAAAGTGACATAAGTATTGTCTCTCAGATTCCTACAGATCTGGAGATATTTGCCTTTTCAAAAATTGACTTTCGAATAATCTCGCAAAATTAAAATGCCTCTGTCCTCCAAACACTTGGACACACATTGACGTGAATCTGACATGAAGTTGACATATACGTTCCCCCAAAGTAACATAAGTTTTGTTTCTCAGATTCCTACAGATCGGGAGATATTTGCCTTTTCAAAAATTGACTATCAAATAATCTCGAAAAATTAAAATATGTCTATCCTCCAACCCCTTGGACATACATTGACGTGACTCTGACATGAAGTTGACATATACGTTCCCTCAAAGTGACATAAGTTTTGTCTCTCAGATTCCTACAGATCGGGAGATATTTGCCTTTTCAAAAATTGACTTTCTAATAATCTCGAAAAATTAAAATGTCTCTATCCTCCAAACTCTTGGACATACATTGACGTGACTCTGACATGAAGTTGACATGTACGTTACCTCAAAGTGACATAAGTTTTGTCTCTCAGATTCCAACAGATCGGGAGATATTTGCCTTTTCAAAAATTAACTTTCGAATAATCTCGAAAAATTAAAATGTCTCTATCCTCCAAACTCTTGGACATACATTGACGTGACTCTGACATGAAGTTGACATATATGTTCCCTCAAAGTGACATAAGTGTTGTCTCTCAGATTCCTACAGATCGGGATATATTTGCCTTTTCAAAAATTGACTTTGGAATAATCTCGAAAAATTAAAATGTGTTTGTCCTCTAAACTCCTGGACATACATAGACATGACTCTGACATGTAGTTGACATATACGTTCCCTCAAAGTGACATAAGTTTTGTCTCTCAGATTCCTACAGATCGGGAGATATTTGCCTTTTCAGAAGTTGACTTTCGAATAATCTCGTAAAATTAAAATGCCTCTATTCTCCAAACCCTTGGACATACGTTGACGTGAATCTGACATGAAGTTGACATATACGTTCCCTCAAAGTGACATAAGTTTTGTCTCTCAGATACCTACAGATCGGGAGATATTTCCTTTTTCAAAAATTGACTTTCGAATAATCTCGAAAAATTAAAATGCCTCTATCCTCCAAACCCTTGGACATACATTGACGTGACTCTGACATGAAGTTTACATATACGTTCCCTCAAAGTGACATAAGTATTGTCTCTCAGATTCCTACAGATCGGGAGATATTTGCCTTTTCAAAAATTGACTTTCGAATAATCTCGCAAAATTAAAATGCCTCTGTCCTCCAAACACTTGGACACACATTGAGGTGAATCTGACATGAAGTTGACATATACGTTCCCCCAAAGTAACATATTGTTTGTCTCTCAGTTTCCTACAGATCGGGAGATATTTGTCTTTTCAAAAATTGACTATCAAATAATCTCGAAAAATTAAAATATGTCTAACCTCCAACCCCTTGGACATACATTGACGTGAATCTGACATGAAGTTGACATATACGTTCCCTCAAAGTGACATAAGTTTTGTCTCTCAGATTCCTACAGATCGGGAGATATTTGCCTTTTCAAAAATTGACTTTCGAATAATCTCGAAAAATTAAAATGTCTCTATCCTCCAAACTCTTGGACATACATTGACGTGACTCTGACATGAAGTTGACATATACGTTCCCTCAAAGTGGCATAAGGTTTGTCTCTCAGATTCCTACAGATCGGGAGATATTTGCCTTTTCAAAAATTGACTTTCGAATAATCTCGAAAAATTAAAATGTCTCTATCCTCCAAACCTTTGGACATACATTTACGTGACTCTGACATGAAGTTGACATATACGTTACCTCAAAGTGACATAAGTGTTGTCTCTCAGATTCCTACAGATCGGGAGATATTTGCCTTTTCAAAAATTGACTTTCGAATAATCTCGCAAAATTAAAATGCCTCTGTCCTCCAAACCCTTGGACATACATTGACGTGACTGTGACATGAAGTTGACATACACGTTCAATCAAATTGGCATAAGTTTTGTCTCTCAGATTCCTACAGATCGGGAGATATTTGCCTTTTAATAAATTGACTTTCGAATAATTTCGAAAAATTAAAATGTCTCTATCCTGCAAACCCTTGGACATACATTGACGTGACTCTGACATGAAGTTGACATATACGTTACCTCAAAGTGACATAAGGTTTGTCTCTCAGATTCCTACAGATCGGGAGATATTTGCCTTTTCAAAAATTGACTTTCGAATAATCTCGAAAAATTAAAATCTCTCTATCCTTCAAACCCTTGGACACACATTGACGTGACTCTGACATGAAATTGACATATACGTTCCCTCAAAGTGACATAAGTTTCGTTTCTCAGGTTCCTACAGATCGGGAGATATTTGCCTTTTCAGAAATTGACTTTCGAATAATCTCGAAAAATTGAAATATCTCTATCCTCCAAACCCTTGGACATACATTGACGTGACTCTGACATGAAGTTGACATATACATTCCCTCAAAGTGACATAAGTGGTGTCTCTCAGATTCCTACAGATCGGGAGATATTTGCCTTTTCAAAAATTGACTTTCGAATAATCTCGGAAAATTAAAATGCCTCTGTCCTTCAAACCCTTGGACATACTTTGACGTGACTCTGACACGAAGTTGACATGTACGTTACCTCAAAGTGACATAAGTTCTGTCTCTCAGATTCCAACAGATCGGGAGATATTTGCCTTTTCAAAAATTGACTTTCGAATAATCTCGAAAAATTAAAATGTCTCTATCCTCCAAACTCTTGGACATACATTGACGTGAGTCTGACATGAAGTTGACATATACGTTCCCTCAAAGTGACATAAGTTTTGTCTCTCAGATTCCTACAGATCGGGAGATATTTGCCTTTTCAGAAATTGACTTTCGAATAATCTCGAAAAATTAAAATGCCTCTGTCCTCCAAACACTTGGAAACACATTGACGTGAATCTGACATGAAGTTGACATAAACGTTCCCCCAAAGCAACATATTGTTTGTCTCTCAGTTTCCTACACATCGGGAGATATTTGCCTTTTCAAAAATTGACTATCAAATAATCTCGAAAAATTCAAATATGTCTATCCTCCAACCCCTTGGACATACATTGACGTGACTCTGACATGAAGTTGACATATACGTTCCCTCAAAGTGACATAAGTTTTGTCTCTCAGATTCCTACAGATCGGGAGATATTTGCCTTTTAAAAAATTGACTTTCGAATAATTTCGAAAAATTAAAATGTCTCTATCCTCCAAACCCTTTGACATACATTGACGTGCCTCTGACATGAAGTTGACATATACGTTACCTCAAAGTGATATAAGTTTTGTCTCTCAGATTCCTACAGATCTGGAGATATTAGCCTTTTCAAAAATTGACTTTCGAATAATCTCGAAAAATTAAAATATCTCTATCCTCCAAACCTTTGGACATACATTTACGTGACTCTGACATGAAGTTGACATATACGTTACCTCAAAGTGACATAAGTGTTGTCTCTCAGATTCCTACAGATCGGGAGATATTTGCCTTTTCAAAAATTGACTTTCGAATAATCTCGCAAAATTAAAATGCCTCTGTCCTCCAAACCCTTGGACATACGTTGACGTGAATCTGACATGAAGTTGACATATACGTTCCCTCAAAGTGACATAAGTTTTGTCTCTCAGATACCTACAGATCGGGAGATATTTGCCTTTTCAGAAATTTACTTTCGAATAATCTCGAAAAATTAAAATATCTCTAACCTCCAAACCCTTGGACATACATTGACATGAGTCTGACATGAAGTTGACATATACGTTCCCTCAAAGTGACATAAGTGGTGTCTCTCAGATTCCAACAGATCGGGTGATATTTAAATTTTCAATAATTGACTTTCGAATAATCTCGAAAAATTAAAATGTCTCACTCCTCCAAACTCTTGGACATACATTGACGTGACTATGACATGAAGTTGACATATACGTTCCCTCAAAGTGACATAAGTTTTGTCTCTCAGATTCCTACAGATCGGGAGATATTTGCCTTTTCATAAATTGACTTTCGAATAATCTCGAAAAATTAAAATGTCTCTATCCTCCAAACCCTTGGACATACATTGACGTGACTCTGACATGAAGTTTACATATACGTTCCCTCAAAGTGACATAAGTGTAGTCTCTCAGATTCCTACAGATCGGGAGATATTTGCCTTTTCAAAAATTGACTTTAGAAAAATCTTGCAAAATTAAAATGCCTCTGTCCTCCAAACACTTGAACACACATTGACGTGAATCTGACATGAAGTTGACATATACGTTCCCCCAAAGTAACATATTGTTTGTCTCTCAGTTTCCTAGAAATCGGGAGATATTTGCCTTTTCAAAAATTGACTATCAAATAATCTCGAAAAATTAAAATATCTCTATCCTCCAACCCCTTGGACATACATTGACGTGACTCTGACATGTAGTTGACATATACGTTCCCTCAAAGTAACATAAATTTTGTCTCTCAGATTCCTACAGATCGGGCAATATTTGCCTTTTCATAAATTGACTTTCGAATAATCTCGAAAAATTAAAATGTCTCTATCCTCCAAACTCTTGGACATACATTGACGTGACTCTGACATGAAGTTGACATATACGTTCCCTCAGAGTGACATAAGTGTTGTCTCTCAGATTCCTTCAGATCGGGAGATATTTGAATTTTCAAAAATTGACTTTCGAATAATCTCGAAAAATTTAAATGCCTCTGTCCTCCAAACCCTTGGACATACTTTGACGTGGCTCTGACATGAAGTTGACACATACGTTCCCTCAAAGTGACATAAGTTTTGTATCTCAGATTCCTACAGATCGGGAGATATTTGCCTTTTCAAAAATTGACTTTCGAATAAACTCGAAAAATTAAAATATATCTATCCTCCAAACCCTTTGACATACATTGACGTGCCTCTGACATGAAGTTGACATATACGTTACCTCAAAGTGACATAAGTTTTGTCTCTCAGATACCAACATATCGGGAGATATTTGCCTTTTCAAAAATTGACTTTGGAATAATCTCGAAAAATTAAAATGTGTTTATCCTCTAAACTCTTGGACATACATTGACATGACTCTGGCATGAAGTTGACATATACGTTCCCTCAAAGTGACATAAGTTTTGTCTCTCAGATTCCTACAGATCGGGAGATATTTGCCTTTTCAGAAATTGACTTTCGAATAATCTCGAAAAATTAAAATGCCTCTATCCTCCAAACCCTTGGACATACATTGACGTGACTCTGATATGAAGTTTACATATACGTTCCCTCAAAGTGACATAAGTATTGTCTCTCAGATTCCTACAGATCGGGAGATATTTGCCTTTTCAAAAATTGACTTTCGAATAATCTCGCAAAATTAAAATGCCTCTGTCCTCCAAACACTTGGACACACATTGACGTGAATCTGACATGAAGTTGACATATACGTTCCCCCAAAGTAACATAAGTTTTGTCTCTCAGATTCCTACAGATCGGGAGATATATGCCTTTTCAAAAATTGACTATCAAATAATCTCGAAAAATTAAAATATGTCTATCCTCCAACCCCTTGGACATACATTGACGTGACTCTGACATGAAGTTGACATATACGTTCCCTCAAAGTGACATAAGTTTTGTCTCTCAGATTCCTACAGATCGGGAGATATTTGCCTTTTCAAAAATTGACTTTCGAATAATCTCGAAAAATTAAAATGTCTCTATCCTCCAACCTCTTGGACATACATTGACTTGACTCTGACATGAAGTTGACATGTACGTTACCTCAAAGTGACATAAGTTTTGTCTCTCAGATTCCAACAGATCGGGAGATATTTGCCTTTTCAAAAATTGACTTTCGAATAATCTCGAAAAATTAAAATGTCTCTATCCTCCAAACTCTTGGACATACATTGACGTGACTCTGACATGAAGTTGACATATATGTTCCCTCAAAGTGACATAAGTGTTGTCTCTCAGATTCCTACAGATCGGAAGATATTTGCCTTTTCAAAAATTGACTTTCGAATAATCTCGGAAAATTAAAATGCCTCTGTCCTTTAACCCTTGGACATACTTTGACGTGACTCTGACACGAAGTTGACATGTACGTTACCTCAAAGTGACATAAGTTCTGTCTCTCAGATTTCAACAGATCGGGAGATATTTGCCTTTTCAAAAATTGACTTTCGAATAATCTCGAAAAATTAAAATGTCTCTATCCTCCAAACTCTTGGACATACATTGACGTGAGTCTGACATGAAGTTGACATATACGTTCCCTCAAAGTGACATAAGTTTTGTCTCTCAGATTCCTACAGATCGGGAGATATTTGCCTTTTCAGAAATTGACTTTCGAATAATCTCGAAAAATTAAAATGCCTCTGTCCTCCAAACACTTGGAAACACATTGACGTGAATCTGACATGAAGTTGACATATACGTTCCCCCAAAGCAACATATTGTTTGTCTCTCAGTTTCCTACACATCGGGAGATATTTGCCTTTTCAAAAATTGACTATCAAATAATCTCGAAAAATTCAAATATGTCTATCCTCCAACCCCTTGGACATACATTGACGTGACTCTGACATGAAGTTGACATATACGTTCCCTCAAAGTGACATAAGTTTTGTCTCTCAGATTCCTACAGATCGGGAGATATTTGCCTTTTAAAAAATTGACTTTCGAATAATTTCGAAAAATTAAAATGTCTCTATCCTCCAAACCCTTTGACATACATTGACGAGCCTCTGACATGAAGTTGACATATACGTTACCTCAAAGTGATATAAGTTTTGTCTCTCAGATTCCTACAGATCTGGAGATATTTGCCTTTTCAAAAATTGACTTTCGAATAATCTCGAAAAATTAAAATATCTCTATCCTCCAAACCTTTGGACATACATTTACGTGACTCTGACATGAAGTTGACATATACGTTACCTCAAAGTGACATAAGTGTTGTCTCTCAGATTCCTACAGATCGGGAGATATTTGCCTTTTCAAAAATTGACTTTCGAATAATCTCGCAAAATTAAAATGCCTCTGTCCTCCAAACCCTTGGACATACGTTGACGTGAATCTGACATGAAGTTGACATATACGTTCCCTCAAAGTGACATAAGTTTTGTCTCTCAGATACCTACAGATCGGGAGATATTTGCCTTTTCAGAAATTTACTTTCGAATAATCTCGAAAAATTAAAATATCTCTAACCTCCAAACCCTTGGACATACATTGACGTGACTCTGATATGAAGTTGACATATACGTTCCCTCAAAGTGACATAAGTGGTGTCTCTCAGATTCCAACAGATCGGGTGATATTTAAATTTTCAATAATTGACTTTCGAATAATCTCGAAAAATTAAAATGTCTCACTCCTCCAAACTCTTGGACATACATTGACGTGACTATGACATGAAGTTGACATATACATTCCCTCAAAGTGACATAAGTTTTGTCTCTCAGATTCCTACAGATCGGGAGATATTTGCCTTTTCATAAATTGACTTTCGAATAATCTCGAAAAATTAAAATGTCTCTATCCTCCAAACCCTTGGACATACATTGACGTGACTCTGACATGAAGTTTACATATACGTTCCCTCAAAGTGACATAAGTGTAGTCTCTCAGATTCCTACAGATCGGGAGATATTTGCCTTTTCAAAAATTGACTTTAGAAAAATCTTGCAAAATTAAAATGCCTCTGTCCTCCAAACAATTGGACACACATTGACGTGAATCTGACATGAAGTTGACATATACGTTCCCCCAAAGTAACATATTGTTTGTCTCTCAGTTTCCTAGAAATCGGGAGATATTTGCCTTTTCAAAAATTGACTATCAAATAATCTCGAAAAATTAAAATATCTCTATCCTCCAACCCCTTGGACATACATTGACGTGACTCTGACATGTAGTTGACATATACGTTCCCTCAAAGTAACATAAATTTTGTCTCTCAGATTCCTACAGATCGGGCAATATTTGCCTTTTCATAAATTGACTTTCGAATAATCTCGAAAAATTAAAATGTCTCTATCCTCCAAACTCTTGGACATACATTGACGTGACTCTGACATGAAGTTGACATATACGTTCCCTCAAAGTGACATAATTGTTGTCTCTCAGATTCCTTCAGATCGGGAGATATTTGAATTTTCAAAAATTGACTTTCGAATAATCCCGAAAAATTAAAATATCTCTATCCTCCAAACCTTTGGACATACATTGACGTGACTCTGTCATGAAGTTGACATATACGTTCCCTCAGAGTGACATAAGTGTTGTCTCTCAGATTCCTTCAGATCGGGAGATATTTGAATTTTCAAAAATTGACTTTCGAATAATCTCGAAAAATTTAAATGCCTCTGTCCTCCAAACCCTTGGACATACTTTGACGTGGCTCTGACATGAAGTTGACACATACGTTCCCTCAAAGTGACATAAGTTTTGTATCTCAGATTCCTACAGATCGGGAGATATTTGCCTTTTCAAAAATTGACTTTCGAATAAACTCGAAAAATTAAAATATATCTATCCTCCAAACCCTTTGACATACATTGACGTGCCTCTGACATGAAGTTGACATATACGTTACCTCAAAGTGACATAAGTTTTGTCTCTCAGATACCAACATATCGGGAGATATTTGCCTTTTCAAAAATTGACTTTGGAATAATCTCGAAAAATTAAAATGTGTTTATCCTCTAAACTCTTGCACATACATTGACATGACTCTGGCATGAAGTTGACATATACGTTCCCTCAAAGTGACATAAGTTTTGTCTCTCAGATTCCTACAGATCGGGAGATATTTGCCTTTTCAGAAATTGACTTTCGAATAATCTCGAAAAATTAAAATGCCTCTATCCTCCAAACCCTTGGACATACATTGACGTGACTCTGATATGAAGTTTACATATACGTTCCCTCAAAGTGACATAAGTATTGTCTCTCAGATTCCCACAGATCGGGAGATATTTGCCTTTTCAAAAATTGACTTTCGAATAATCTCGCAAAATTAAAATGCCTCTGTCCTCCAAACACTTGGACACACATTGACGTGAATCTGACATGAAGTTGACATATACGTTCCCCCAAAGTAACATAAGTTTTGTCTCTCAGATTCCCACAGATCGGGAGATATATGCCTTTTCAAAAATTGACTATCAAATAATCTCGAAAAATTAAAATATGTCTATCCTCCAACCCCTTGGACATACATTGACGTGACTCTGACATGAAGTTGACATATACGTTCCCTCAAAGTGACATAAGTTTTGTCTCTCAGATTCCTACAGATCGGGAGATATTTGCCTTTTCAAAAATTGACTTTCGAATAATCTCGAAAAATTAAAATGTCTCTATCCTCCAACCTCTTGGACATACATTGACTTGACTCTGACATGAAGTTGACGTGTACGTTACCTCAAAGTGACATAAGTTTTGTCTCTCAGATTCCAACAGATCGGGAGATATTTGCCTTTTCAAAAATTGACTTTCGAATAATCTCGAAAAATTAAAATGTCTCTATCCTCCAAACTCTTGGACATACATTGACGTGACTCTGACATGAAGTTGACATATATGTTCCCTCAAAGTGACATAAGTGTTGTCTCTCAGATTCCTACAGATCGGGATATATTTGCCTTTTCAAAAATTGACTTTGGAATAATCTCGAAAAATTAAAATGTGTTTGTCCTCTAAACTCCTGGACATACATTGACATGACTCTGACATGTAGTTGACATATACGTTCCCTCAAAGTGACATAAGTTTTGCCTCTCAGATTCCTACAGATCGGGAGATATTTGCCTTTTCAGAAATTGACTTTCGAATAATCTCGTAAAATTAAAATGCCTCTATCCTCCAAACCCTTGAACATACATTGACGTGAATCTTACACGAAGTTGACATATACGTTCCCTCAAAGTGACATAAGTTTTGTCTCTCAGATACCTACAGATCGGGAGATATTTGCTTTTTCAAAAATTGACTTTCGAATAATCTCGAAAAATTAAAATGCCTCTATCTTCCAAACCCTTGGACATACATTGACGTGACTCTGACATGAAGTTTACATATACGTTCCCTCAAAGTGACATAAGTATTGTCTCTCAGATTCCTACAGATCGGGAGATATTTGCCTTTTCAAACATTGACTTTCGAATAATCTCGCAAAATTAAAATGCCTCTGTCCTCCAAACACTTGGACACACATTGACGTGAATCTGACATGAAGTTGACATACACGTTCCCCCAAAGTAACATATTGTTTGTCTCTCAGTTTCCTACAGATCGGGAGATATTTGTCTTTTCAAAAATTGACTATCAAATAATCTCGAAAAATTAAAATATGTCTAACCTCCAACCCCTTGGACATACATTGACGTGACTCTGACATGAAGTTGACATATACGTTCCCTCAAAGTGACATAAGTTTTGTCTCTCAGATTCCTACAGATCGGGAGATATTTGCCTTTTCAAAAATTGACTTTCGAATAATCTCGAAAAATTAAAATGTCTCTATCCTCCAAACTCTTGGACATACATTGACGTGACTCTGACATGAAGTTGACATATACGTTCCCTCAAAGTGATATAAGTTTTGTCTCTCAGATTCCTACAGATCGGGAGATATTTGCCTTTTCAAAAATTGACTTTCGAATAATCTCGAAAAATTAAAATATCTCTATCCTCCAAACCTTTGGACATACATTTACGTGACTCTGACATGCAGTTGACATATACGTTACCTCAAAGTGACATAAGTGTTGTCTCTCAGATTCCTACAGATCGGAAGATATTTGCCTTTTCAAAAATTGACTTTCGAATAATCTCGCAAAATTAAAATGCCTCTGTCCTCCAAACCCTTGGACATACATTGACGTGACTGTGACATGAAGTTGACATAAACGTTCAATCAAATTGGCATAAGTTTTGTCTCTCAGATTCCTACAGATCGGGAGATATTTGCCTTTTAATAAATTGACTTTCGAATAATTTCGAAAAATTAAAATGTCCCTATCCTGCAAACCCTTGGACATACATTGACGTGACTCTGACATGAAGTTGACATATACGTTACCTCAAAGTGACATAAGTTTTGTCTCTCAGATTCCTACAGATCGGGAGATATTTGCCTTTTCAGAAATTGACTTTCGAATAATCTCGAAAAATTAAAATGTCTCTATCCTTGAAACCCTTGGACATACATTGACATGACTCTGACATGAAGTTGACATATACGTTACCTCAAATTGACATAAGGTTTGTCTCTCAGATTCCTACAGATCGGGAGATATTTGCCTTTTCAAAAATTGACTTTCGAATAATCTCGAAAAATTAAAATCTCTCTATCCTTCAAACCCTTGGACATACATTGACGTGACTCTGACATGAAATTGACATATACGTTCCCTCAAAGTGACATAAGTTTCGTTTCTCAGGTTCCTACAGATCGGGAGATATTTGCCTTTTCAGAAATTGACTTTCGAATAATCTCGAAAAATTGAAATCTCTCTATCCTCCAAACCCTTGGACATACATTGACGTGACTCTGACATGAAGTTGACATATACATTCCCTCAAAGTGACATAAGTGGTGTCTCTCAGATTCCTACAGATCGGGAGATATTTGCCTTTTCATAAATTGACTTTCGAATAATCTCGAAAAATTAAAATTCCTCTGTCCTTCAAACCCTTGGACATACATTGACGTGACTCTGACATGAAGTTGACATGTACGTTACCTCAAAGTGACATTAGTTTTGTCTCTCAGATTCCAAAAGATCGGGAGATATTTGCCTTTTCAAAAATTGACTTTCGAATAATCTCGAAAAATTAAAATGTCTCTATCCTCCAAACTCTTGGACATACATTGACGTGACTCTGACATGAAGTTGACATATATGTTCCCTCAAAGTGACATAAGTGTTGTCTCTCAGATTCCTACAGATCGGGATATATTTGCATTTCATAAATTGACTTTGGAATAATCTCGAAAAATTAAAATGTATTTATCCTCTAAACTCCTGGACATACATTGACATGACTTTGACATGTAGTTGACATATACGTTCCCTCAAACTGACATAAGTTTTGTCTCTCAGATTCCAACAGATCGGGAGATATTTGCCTTTTCATAAATTTACTTTCGAATAATTTCGAAAAATTAAAATGTCTCTATCCTCCAAACCCTTGGACATACATTGACATGACTCTGACATGAAGTTTACATATACGTTCCCTCAAAGTGACATAAGTTTCGTCTCTCAGATTCCTACCGATCGGGAGATATTTGCCTTTTCAAAAATTGACTTTCGAATAATCTCGAAAAATTAAAATGTCTCTATCCTCCAAACTCTTGGACTTACATTGACGTCACTCTGACATGACGATCACATATACGTTCCCTAAAAGTGACATATGTTTTGTTTCTCAGATTCCTACAGATCGGGAGATATTTAACTTTTCAAAAATTGACTTTCGAATAATCTCGAAAAATTTAAAATGTCTCTATTCTCCAAAGCCTTGGACATAAATTGACGTGACTCTGACATGAAGTTGACATATACGTTTCCTCAAAGTGACATAAGTTATGTCTCTCAGATTCCTAGAGATCGGGAGATATTTGCCTTTTCAAAAATTGATTTTCGAATAATCTCGAAAAAATGAAATGTGTCTATCCTCGAAACCCTTCATACATACATTGACATGACTCTGACATGACGTTGACATATACATTCCCTCAAAGTGACATACGTTTTGTCCCTCAGATTCCTACAAATTCGGAGATATTTGCCTTTTCACAAATTGACCTAGGAATAATCTCGAAAAATTCAAATGTCTCTATCCTCCAAACACTTGGACATATATTGACGTGACTCTGACATAAAGTTGACATATACGTTCCGTTAAAGTGACATAAGTTTTGTCTCTCAAATGCCTACAGATCGGGAGATATTTGCCTTTTCACAAATTGACTTTCGACTAATCTCAAAAAATTTAAATGTGTCTCTCCTCCAAACCCTTTTACATGCATTTACGTGACTCTTACCTGAAGGTGACAAATAGGCTCCCTCAAAGTGACATAAGTTTTGTCTCTCAGATTTTTACAGATCGCGAGATATTTGCCTTTTCAAAAATTGTCTTTCGAATAATCTCGAAAAATTGAAATGTCTTTATCCTCCAAACCCTTGGACATACATTAACGTGACTCTGACATGAAGTTCACATATACGTTCCCTCAAAGTAACATATGTTTTGTCTATCAGATTACTATAGATCCGGAGATATTTGCCTTTCCAAAATTTGACTTTCGAATAATCTCGAAAAATTAAAATGCCTCTATCCTCCAAACCCTTGGACATACATTAACGAGACTCTCACATGAAGTTGACATATACGTTCCCTCAAAGTGACATAAGTTTTGTCTCTCAGATTCCTAGAGATCGGGAGATATTTGCCTTTTCAAAAATTGACTTTCGAATAATCTCGAAAAATTAAAATGTGTCTATCCTCCAAACCCTTGGACATACATTGACGTGACTCTGACATGAAGTTGACATATACGTTCCCTCAAAGTGACATATGGTTTGTCTCTCAGATTCCTACAGATCGGGAGATATTTGCCTTTTCAAAAATTGACTTTCGAATAATCTCGAAAAATTAAAATTTCTCTATCCCCCAAACCCTTGGACATACATTTACGTGACTCTGACATGACTATGAAAAGTACGTTCCCTAAAAGTGACATAAGTTTTGTCTCTCAGATTCTACAGATCGGGAGATATTTGCCTTTTCAAAAATTGACTTTCGAATAATCTCGAAAAATTTAAATGTGTCTATCCTCCAAACCCTTGGACATACATTGACGTGACTCTGACATGAAGTTGACATATACATTCCCTCAAAGTGACATTTGGTTTGTCTCTCAGATTCCTACAGATCGGGAGATATTTGCCTTTTCAAAAATTGACTTTCGAATAATCACGAAAAATTAAAATGTCTCTATCCTCCAAACCATTGGACATACATTGACGTGACTCTGACATGAAGTTGACATATAGGTTCCCTCAAAGTAACATAAGTTTTGTCTCTCAGATTGCTACAGATCGGGAGATATTTGCCTTTTCAAAAATTGACTTTCGAATAATCTCGAATAATTAAAATTTCTCTATCCCCCAAACCCTTCGACATACATTTACGTGACTGACATGACTATGACAAGTACGTTCCCTCAAAGTGACATAAGGTTTGTCTCTCAGATTCTACAGATCGGGAAATATTTGCCTTTTCAAAAATTGACTTTCGAATAATCTCGAAAAATTTAAATATCTCTATCCTCCAAACCCTTGGACATACATTGACGTGACTCTGACATGAAGTTGACATATACGTTCACTTAAAGTGACATAAGTTTTGTTTCCCAGATTCCTACAGATCGGGAGATATTTGCCTTTTCACAAATTGACTTTCGAATAATCTCGAAAAATTCAAATGTCTCTATCCTCCAAACCTTTGGACATACATTGACGTGACTCTGACATGAAGTTTACATATACGTTCCCTTAAAGTAACATAAGTTTTGTCTCTCAGATTATTACAGATCGCGAGATATTTGCCTTTCCACAAATTGACTTTCGAATAATCTCGAAAAATTTAAATGTCTCTATCCTCCAAACTCTTGGACATACATTTACGAGACTCTGACATCAAGTTGACATATACGTTCCCTCAAAGTGACATAAGTTTTGTCTCTCAGATTCCTACAGATCGGGAGATATTTGCCTTTTCACAAATTGACTTTCGAATAATCTCGAAAAATTAAAATGTCTCTATCCTCCAAACCCTTGGACATACATTGACGTGACTCAGACACGAAGTTGACATATACGTTCCCTCAAAGTGACATTTGGTTTGTCTCTCAGATTCCTACAGATCGGGAGATATTTACCTTTTCAAAAATTGACTTACGAATAATCTCGAAAAATTAAAATGTCTCTATCCTCCAAACCCTTGGACATACATTGACGTCACTCTGACATGAAGTTGACTTATATGTCCCCTCAAAGTAACATACGTTTTGTCTCTCAGATTCCTACAGATCGGGAGATATTTGCCTTTTCAAAAATTGACTTTCGAATAATCTCGAAAAATTTAAATGTCTCTATCCTCCAAACCCTTGGACATACATTGACATGACTCTGACATGAAGTTGACATATACGTTTCCTCAAAGTGACATAAGTTTTGTCTCTGTGATTCCTACAGATCGGGAGATATTTGCCTTTTCACAAAATTACTTTCGAATAATATCGAAAAATTTAAATGTCTCTATCCACTAAACCCTTGGACGTACATACACGTGACTCTTACGTGAAGTTGACATATACGTTCTCTCAAAGTGACATACGTTTTGTATCTGGGATTCCTACAGATCTGGAGATATTTGCCTTTTCAAAAATTGACTTTAGAATAATCTCGAAAAATTAAAATGTCTCTATCCTCCAAACCCTTGGACATACCTTGACGTGACTCTGACGTGAAGTTGACATATACGTTCCCTCAAAGTGACATAAGTTTCGTCTCTCAGATTCCTACCGATCGGGAGATATTTGCCTTTTCAAAAATTGACTTTCGAATAATCTCGAAAAATTAAAATGTCTCTATCCTCCAAACTCTTGGACTTACATTGACGTGACTCTGACATGACGATCACATATACGTTCCCTAAAAGTGACATATGTTTTGTTTATCAGATTCCTACAGATAGGGAGATATTTGCCTTTAAATATTGACTTTGGAATAATCTCGAAAAATTAAAATTTATCTATCCTCCAAACCCTTGGACATACATTGACGTGACTCAGACATGAAGTTGACTTATAGGTTCCCTCAAAGTGACATAAGTGTTGTCTCTCAGATTCTACAGATCGGGAGATATTTGCCTTTTCAAAAATTGACTTTCGAATAATCTCGAAAAATTAAAATGTCTCTATGCTCCAAACCCTGGGACATACATTGACATGACTCTGACATGAGTTTACATATACGTTCCCTCAAAGTGACATAAGTGTTGTCTCTCAGATTCCTACAGATCGGGAGATATTTGCCTTTTCAAAAATTGACTTTCGAATAATCTTGCAAAATTAAAATGCCTCTGTCCTCCAAACACTTGGACACACATTGACGTGAATCTGACATGAAGTTGACATATACGTTCCCCCAAAGTGACATATTGTTTGTCTCTCAGTTTCCTAGAGATCGGGAGATATTTGCCTTTTCAAAAATTGACTATCAAATAATCTCGAAAAATTAAAATATCTCTATCCTCCAACCCCTTGGACATACATTGACGTGACTCTGACATGAAGTTGACATATACGTTCTTTCAAAGTGACATAAGTTTTGTCTCTCAGATTCCTACAGATCGGGAGATATTTGCCTTTTCATAAATTGACTTTCGAATAATCTCGAAAAATTAAAATGTCTCTATCCTCCAAACTCTGTGACATACATTGACGTGACTCTGACATGAAGTTGACATATACGTTCCCTCAAAGTGACATAAGTGTTGTCTCTCAGATTCGTTCAGATCGGGAGATGTTTGAATTTTCAAAAATTGACTTTCGAATAATCTCGAAAAATTAAAATATCTCTATCCTCCAAACCTTTGGACATACATTGACGTGACTTTGTCATGAAGTTGACATATACGTTCCCTCAAAGTGACATAAGTGTTGTCTCTCAGATTCATTCAGATCGGGAGATATTTGAATTTTCAAAAATTGACTTTCGAATAATCTCGAAAAATTAAAATAGCTCTGTCCTCCAAACCCTTGGACATACTTTGACGTGGCTCTGACATGAAGTTTACATATACGTTCCCTCAAAGTGACATAAGTGTTGTCTCTCAGATTCATTCAGATCGGGAGATATTTGAATTTTCAAAAATTGACTTTCGAATAATCTCGAAAAATTAAAATATCTCTATCCTCCAAACCCTTGGACATACATTGACGTGCCTCTGACATGAAGCTGATATATACATTAAATCAAAGTGACATAAGTTTTGTCTGTCAGATTCCTACATATCGGGAGATATTTGCCTTTTTCAAAAATTGACTTTCGAATAATCTCGAAAAATTAAAATATCTCTATCCTCCAAACCCTTCGACATACATTGACGTGCCTCTGACATGAAGTTGACATATACGTTACCTCAAAGTGACATAAGTTTTGTCTCTCAGATTCTAACAGATCGGGAGATATTTGCCTTTTCAAAAATTGACTTTCGAATAATCTCGAAAAATTAAAATATCTCTATCCTCCAAACCCTTGGACATACATTGACGTGCCTCTGACATGAAGTTGACATATACGTTACCTCAAAGTGACATATGTTTTGTCTCTCAGATTCTAACAGATCGGGAGATATTTGCCTTTTCAAAAATTGACTTTCGAATAATCTCGAAAAATTAAAATGTCTCTATCCTCCAAACTCTTGGACATACATTGACATGACTCTGACATGAAGTTGACAAAAACGTTCCCTCAAAGTGACATAAGTTTTGTCTCTCAGATTCCTACAGATCGGGAGATATTTGCCTTTTAAAAAATTGACTTTCGAATAATCTCGAAAAATTAAAATATCTCTATCCTCCAAACACTTGGACATACATTGACATGACTCTGACATGAAGTTGACATATACGTTCCCTCAAAGTGACATAAGTGTTGTCACTCAGATTCCTACAGATCGGGATATATTTGCCTTTTCAAAAATTGACTTTGGAATAATATCGAAAAATTAAAATGTGTTTATCCTCTAAACCCTAGAACATACATTGACGAGACTCTCACACGAAGTTGACATATACGTTCCCTCAAAGCGACATAAGTTTTGTCTCTCAGATTCCTACAGATCGGGAGATATTTGCCATTTCAAAAATTGACTTTCGAATAATCTCGAAAAATTAAAATGCCTCTATCGTCCAAACCCTTGGACATACTTTGACGTGAATCTGACGTGAAGTGACATATACGTTTCCTCAAAGTGACATAAGTTTTGTCTCTCAGATACCTACAGATCGGGAGATATTTGCCTTTTAAAAAATTGACTTTCGAATAATCTCGAAAAATTAAAATATCTCTATCCTCCAAACACTTGGACATACATTGACGTGACTCTGACATGAATTTGACATATACTTTCCCTCAAAGTGACATAAGTTTTGTCTCTCAGATTCTAACTGATCGGGATATATTTGCCTTTTCAAAAATTGACTTTCGAATAATCTCGAAAAATTAAAATGTCTCTATCCTCCAAACTCTTGGACATACATTGACGTGACTCTGACATGAAGTTGACATATATCTTCCCTCAATGTGACATAAGTGTTGTCTCTCAGATTAATACAGATCGGGATATATTTGCCTTTTCAAAAATTGACTTTGGAATAATATCGAAAAATTTAAATGTGTTTATCCTCTAAACCCTTGGACATACATTGAGTTGACTCTGACATGAAGTTGACATATACGTTCCCTCAAAGTGACATAAGTCTTGTCTCTCAGATTCCTACAGATCGGGAGATATTTGCCTTTTCAGAAATTGACTTTCGAATAATCTCGAAAAATTCAAATGCCTCTATCCTCCAAACCTTTGGACATACATTGACGTCACTCTGACATGAAGTTGACTTATAGGTTCCCTCAAAGCAACATACGTTTTGTCTCTCAGATTCCTACAAAATTGGAGATATTTGCCTTTTCAAAAATTGACTTTCGAATAATATCAAAAAATTAAAATGTCTCTATCCTCCAAACCCTTGGACATACATTGACATGACTCTGACATGAAGTTGACATATACATTCCCTCAAAGTGACATAAGTTCTGTCTCTGGGATTCCTACAGATCGCGAGATATTTGCCTTTTCACAAATTTACTTTCGAAAAATCTCCTTAAATTTAAATGTCTCTATCCACTAACCCCATGGACATACATTGACGTGACTCAGACATGAAGTTGACATATACGTTCCGTCAAAGTGACATTTGGTTTGTCCCTCAGATTCCTAAAGATCGGGAGATATTTACCTTTTCAAAAATTGACCTACGAATAATCACGAAAAATTAAAATGTCTCTATCCTCCAAACCCTTAGACATACATTGACGTGACTCTGACGTGAAGTTGACATATACGTTCCCTGAAAGTGACATAAGTTTCGTCTCTCAGATTCCTACCGATCGGGAGATATTTGCCTTTTCAAAAATTGACTTTCGAATAATCTCGAAAAATTAAAATGTCTCTATTCTCCAAACTCTTGGACTTACATTGACGTGACTCTGACATGACGATCACATATACGTTCCCTAAAAGTGACATATGTTTTGTTTCTCAGATTCCTACAGATCGGGAGATATTTAACTTTTCAAAAATTGACTTTCGAATAATCTCGAAAAATTTAAAATGTCTCTATTCTCCAAAGCCTTAGACATAAATTGACGTGACTCTGTCATGAAGTTGACATATACGTTTCCTCAAAGTGACATAAGTTATGTCTCTCAGATTCCTAGAGATCGGGAGATATTTGCCTTTTCACAAATTGACCTAGGAATAATCTCGAAAAATTCAAATGTCTCTATCCTCCAAACACTTGGACATATATTGACGTGACTCTAACATAAAGTTGACATATACGTTCCGTTATAGTGACATAAGTTTTGTCTCTCAAATGCCTACAGATCGGGAGATATTTGCCTTTTCACAAATTGACTTTCGACTAATCTCAAAAAATTTAAATGTCTCTATCCTCCAAACCCTTTTACATGCATTTACGTGACTCTTACCTGAATTTGACAAATAGGCTCCCTCAAAGAGACATAAGTTTTGTCTCTCAAATTTTTACAGATCGCGAGATATTTGCCTTTTCAAAAATTGACTTTCGAATAATCTCGAAAAATTAAAATGTCTTTATCCTCCAAACCCTTGGACAGACAATGACGTGACTCTGACATGAAGTTCACATATACGTTCCCTCAAAGAAACATAAGTTTTGTCTATCAGATTACTATAGATCGGGAGATATTTGCCTTTCAAAAATTTGACTTTCGAATGATCTCGAAAAATTAAAATGTGTCTATCCTCCAAACCCTTGGACATACATTGACGTGACTCTGACATGAAGTTGACATATACGTTCCCTCAAAGTGACATATGGTTTGTCTCTCAGATTCCTACAGATCGGGAGATATTTGCCTTTTCAAAAATTGACTTTCGAATAATCTCGAAAAATTAAAATTTCTCTATCACCCAAACCCTTGGACATACATTGACGTGACTCTGACATGAAGTTGACATATACATTCCCTCAAAGTGACATTTGGTTTGTCTCTCAGATTCCTACAGATCGGGAGATATTTCCCTTTTCAAAAATTGACTTTCGAATAATCACGAAAAATTTAAATGTCTCTATCCTCCAAACCATTGGACATACATTGACGTGACTCTGACATGACTATGACAGGTACGTTCCCTTAAAGTGACATAAGTTTTGTCTTTCAGATTACTATAGATCGGGAGATATTTGCCTTTCCAAAAATTGACTTTCGAATAATCTCGAAAAATTAAAATGCCTCTATCCTCCAAACCCTTGGACATACATTGACGAGACTCTCACATGAAGTTGACATATACGTTCCCTCAAAGTGACATAAGTTTTGTCTCTCAGATTCCTAGAGATCGGGAGATATTTGCCTTTTCAAAAATTGACTTTCGAATAATCTCGAAAAATTAAAATGTGTATATCCTGCAAACCCTTGGACATACATTGACGTGACTCTGACATGAAGTTGTCATATAAATTCCCTCAAAGTGACATTTGGTTTGTCTCTCAGATTTATACAGATCGGGAGATATTTGCCATTTCAGAAATTGAATTTCGAATAATCTCGAAAAATTAAAATTTCTCTATCCCCCAAACCCTTGGACATACATTTACGTGACTCTGACATGACTATGACAAGTATGTTCCCTGAAAGTGACATAAGTTTTGTCTCTCAGATTCTACAGATCGGGAGATATTTGCCTTTTCAAAAATTGACTTTCGAATAATCTCGAAAAATTTAAATGTCTCTATCCTCCAAACCCTTGGACATACATTGACAAGACTCTGACATGAAGTTGACATATACGTTCACTTAAAGTGACATAAGTTTTGTATCTCAGATTATTACATATCGGGAGATATTTGCCTTTTCACAAATTGACTTTCGAATATTCTCGAAAAATTTAAATGTCTCTATCCTCCAAACCCTTGGACATACATTTACGTGACTCTGACATGACTATGACAAGTAAGTTCCCTCAAAGTTACATAAGTTTTGTCTCACAGATTTCTATAGATCGGGAGATATTTGCCTTTTCAAAAATTGACTTTAGAATAATCTCGAAAAATTAAAATTTCTATATCCTCCAAACCCTTGGACATACATTGACGTGACTCTGACGTGAAGTTGACATATACGTTCCCTCAAAGTGACATAAGTTTCGTCTCTCAGATTCCTACCGATCGGGAGATATTTGCCTTTTCAAAAATTGACTTTAGAATAATCTCGAAAAAATTAAAATGTCTCTATTCTCCAAAGCCTTGGACATAAATTGACGTGATTCTGGCATGACGATCACATATACGTTCCCTAAAAGTGACATATGTTTTGTTTCTCAGATTCCTACAGATCGGGAGATATTTAACTTTTCAAAAATTGAATTTCGAATAATCGCGAAAAAATTAAAATGTCTCTATTCTCCAAAGCCTTGGACATAAATTGACGTGACTCTGGCATGACGATGATATATGCGTTCCCTCAAAGTGACATAAGTTTAGTATCTCAGATTCCTACAGATTCGGAGATATTTGCCTTTTCAAAAATTGACTTTAGAATAATCTCGAAAAATTAAAATGTCTCTATCCTCCAAACACTTGGACATACATTGACGTGACTCTGACATGACGATCACATATACGTTCCCTAAAAGTGACATATGTTTTGTTTCTCAGATTCCTACAGATCGGGAGATATTTAACTTTTCAAAAATTGACTTTCGAATAATCTCGAAAAAATTAAAATGTCTCCATTCTCCAAAGCCTTTTACTTAAATTGACGTGACTCTGGCATGACGATGATATATGCGTTCCCTCAAAGTGACATAAGTTTAGTATCTTAGATTCCTACAGATCGGGAGATATTTGCCTTTAAATATTGACTTTGGAATAATCTCGAAAAATTAAAATTTATCTATCCTCCAAACCCTTGGACATACATTGACGTGACTCTGACATGACTATGACAAGTACGTTCCCTCAAAGTGACATAAGTTTTGTCTCTCAGATTCCTAGAGATCGGGAGATAATTGCCTTTTCAATAATTGACTTTCGAATAATCTCGAAAAATTAAAATGTCTCTATCCACCAAACCCTTGGACATACATTGACGTGACTCTGACATGAAGTTGACATATACGTTTCCTCAAAGTGACATAAGTTATGTCTCTCAGATTCCTAGAGATCGGGAGATATTTGCCTTTTTAAAAATTGAATTTCGAATAATCTCGAAAAACTGAAATGTCTCTATCCTCGAAACCCTTCTTACATACATTGACGTGACTCTGTCATGACGTTGACATATACATTCCCTCAAAGTGACATACGTTTTGCCCCTCAGATTCCTACAGATTGGGAGATATTTGCCTTTTCACAAATTGACCTAGGAATAATCTCGAAAAATTCAAATGTCTCTATCCTCCAAACACTTGGACATATATTGACGTGACTCTGACATAAAGTTGACATATACGTTCCCTTAAAGTGACATAAGTTTTGTCTCTCGGATGCCTACAGATCGGGAGATATTTGCCTTTTCAAAAATTGACTTTAGAATAATCTCGAAAAATTAAAATTTCTCTATCCCCCAAACCCTTGGACATACATTTACGTGACTCTGACATGACTATGACAAGTATGTTCCCTCAAAGTAACATAAGTTTTGTCTCTCAGATTCTTACAGATCGGGAGATATTTGCCTTTTCAAAAATTGACTTTCGAATAATCTCGAAAAATTAAAATGTCTTTATCCTCCAAACCCTTGGACATACATTGACGTGACTCTGACATGAAGTTCACAATTACGTTCCCTCAAAGTAACATAAGTTTTGTCTATCAGATTACTATAGATCGGGAGATATTTGCCTTTTCCAAAATTTGACTTTCGAATAATCTCGAAAAATTAAAATGCCTCTATCCTCCAAACCCTTGGACATACATTGACGAGACTCTCACATGACGTTGACACATACGTTCCCTCAAAGTGACATAAGGTTAGTCTCTCAGATTCCTACAGATCGGGAGATATTTACCTTTTAAAAATTGACTTTCGATTAATCTCTAAAAATTTAAATGCCTCTATCCTCCAAACCCTTGGACATACATTGACGAGACTCTCGCATGAAGTTGACATATACGTTCCCTCAAAGTGACATAAGGTTTGTCTCTCAGATTCCTACAGATCGGGAGATATTTGCCTTTTCAAAAATTGACTTTCGAATAATCTCGAAAAATTAAAATGTCTCTATCCTCCAAACCCTTGGACATACATTGACGACACTCTCACATGAAGTTGACATATACGTTCCCTCAAAGTGACATAAGTTTTGTCTCTCAGATTCCTAGAGATCGGGAGATATTTGCCTTTTCAAAAATTGACTTTCGAATAATCTCGAAAAATTAAAATGTGTATATCCTCCAAACCCTTGGACATACATTGACGTGACTCTGACATGAAGTTGTCATATAAATTCCCTCAAAGTGACATTTGGTTTGTCTCTCAGATTTATACAGATCGGGAGATATTTGCCATTTCCAAAATTGAATTTCGAATAATCTCGAAAAATTAAAATTTCTCTATCCCCCAAACCCTTGGACATACATTTACGTGACTCTGACATGACTATGACAAGTATGTTCCCTGAAAGTGACATAAGTTTTGTCTCTCAGATTCTACAGATCGGGAGATATTTGCCTTTTCAAAAATTGACTTTCGAATAATCTCGAAAAATTTAAATGTCTCTATCCTCCAAACCCTTGGACATACATTGACGTGACTCTGACATGAAGTTGACATATACGTTCACTTAAAGTGACATAAGTTTTGTATCTCAGATTATTACATATCGGGAGATATTTGCCTTTTCACAAATTGACTTTCGAATATTCTCGAAAAATTTAAATGTCTCTATCCTCCAAACCCTTGGACATACATTTACGTGACTCTGACATGACTATGACAAGTAAGTTCCCTCAAATTTACATAAGTTTTGTCTCACAGATTTCTATAGATCGGGAGATATTTGCCTTTTCAAAAATTGACTTTAGAATAATCTCGAAAAATTAAAATTTCTATATCCTCCAAACCCTTGGACATACATTGACGTGACTCTGACGTGAAGTTGACATATACGTTCCCTCAAAGTGACATAAGTTTCGTCTCTCAGATTCCTACCGATCGGGAGATATTTGCCTTTTCAAAAATTGACTTTAGAATAATCTCGAAAAAATTAAAATGTCTCTATTCTCCAAAGCCTTGGACATAAATTGACGTGATTCTGGCATGACGATCACATATACGTTCCCTAAAAGTGACATATGTTTTGTTTCTCAGATTCCTACAGATCGGGAGATATTTAACTTTTCAAAAATTGAATTTCGAATAATCGCGAAAAAATTAAAATGTCTCTATTCTCCAAAGCCTTGGACATAAATTGACGTGACTCTGGCATGACGATGATATATGCGTTCCCTCAAAGTGACATAAGTTTAGTATCTCAGATTCCTACAGATTCGGAGATATTTGCCTTTTCAAAAATTGACTTTAGAATAATCTCGAAAAATTAAAATGTCTCTATCCTCCAAACACTTGGACATACATTGACGTGACTCTGACATGACGATCACATATACGTTCCCTAAAAGTGACATATGTTTTGTTTCTCAGATTCCTACAGATCGGGAGATATTTAACTTTTCAAAAATTGACTTTCGAATAATCTCGAAAAAATTAAAATGTCTCTATTCTCCAAAGCCTTTTACTTAAATTGACGTGACTCTGGCATGACGATGATATATGCGTTCCCTCAAAGTGACATAAGTTTAGTATCTTAGATTCCTACAGATCGGGAGATATTTGCCTTTAAATATTGACTTTGGAATAATCTCGAAAAATTAAAATTTATCTATCCTCCAAACCCTTGGACATACATTGACGTGACTCTGACATGACTATGACAAGTACGTTCCCTCAAAGTGACATAAGTTTTGTCTCTCAGATTCCTAGAGATCGGGAGATAATTGCCTTTTCAATAATTGACTTTCGAATAATCTCGAAAAATTAAAATGTCTCTATCCACCAAACCCTTGGACATACATTGACGTGACTCTGACATGAAGTTGACATATACGTTTCCTCAAAGTGACATAAGTTATGTCTCTCAGATTCCTAGAGATCGGGAGATATTTGCCTTTTTAAAAATTGAATTTCGAATAATCTCGAAAAACTGAAATGTCTCTATCCTCGAAACCCTTCTTACATATATTGACGTGACTCTGACATGACGTTGACATATACATTCCCTCAAAGTGACATACGTTTTGCCCCTCAGATTCCTACAGATTGGGAGATATTTGCCTTTTCACAAATTGACCTAGGAATAATCTCAAAAAATTCAAATGTCTCTATCCTCCAAACACTTGGACATATATTGACGTGACTCTGACATAAAGTTGACATATACGTTCCCTTAAAGTGACATAAGTTTTGTCTCTCGGATGCCTACAGATCGGGAGATATTTGCCTTTTCAAAAATTGACTTTAGAATAATCTCGAAAAATTAAAATTTTCTATCCCCCAAACCCTTGGACATACATTTACGTGACTCTGACATGACTATGACAAGTATGTTCCCTCAAAGTAACATAAGTTTTGTCTCTCAGATTCTTACAGATCGGGAGATATTTGCCTTTTCAAAAATTGACTTTAGAATAATCTCGAAAAATTAAAATGTCTTTATCCTCCAAACCCTTGGACATACATTGACGTGACTCTGACATGAAGTTCACAATTACGTTCCCTCAAAGTAACATAAGTTTTGTCTATCAGATTACTATAGATCGGGAGATATTTGCCTTTTCCAAAATTTGACTTTCGAATAATCTCGAAAAATTAAAATGCCTCTATCCTCCAAACCCTTGGACATACATTGACGAGACTCTCACATGAAGTTGACACATACGTTCCCTCAAAGTGACATAAGGTTAGTCTCTCAGATTCCTACAGATCGGGAGATATTTACCTTTTAAAAATTGACTTTCGATTAATCTCTAAAAATTTAAATGCCTCTATCCTCCAAACCCTTGGACATACATTGACGAGACTCTCACATGAAGTTGACATATACGTTCCCTCAAAGTGACATAAGGTTTGTCTCTCAGATTCCTACAGATCGGGAGATATTTGCCTTTTCAAAAATTGACTTTCGAATAATCTCGAAAAATTAAAATGTCTCTATCCTCCAAACCCTTGGACATACATTGACCTGACTCTGACATGAAGTTGACATATAGGTTCCCTCAAAGTATCATAAGTTTTGTCTCTCAGATTGCTACAGATCGGGAGATATTTGCCTTTTCAAAAATTGACTTTCGAATAATCTGGAAAAATTAAAATTTCTCTATCCCCCAAACCCTTGGACATACATTTACGTGACTCTGACATGACTATGACAAGTACGTTTCCTCAAAGTGACATATGGTTTGTCTCTCAGATTCTACAGATCGGGAGATATTTGCCTTTTCAAAAATTGACTTTCGAATAATCTCGAAAAATTTAAATATCTCTATCCTCCAAACCCTTGGACATACATTGACGAGACTCTCACATGAAGTTGACATATACGTTCCCTCAAAGTGACATTTGGTTTGTCTCTCAGATTTATACAGATCGGGAGATATTTGCCTTTTCAAAAATTGACTTTCGAATAATCTCGAAAAATTAAAATTTCTCTATCCCCCAAACCCTTGGACATACATTTACGTGACTCTGACATGACTATGACAAGTATGTTCCCTGAAAGTGTCATAAGTTTAGTCTCTCAGATTCTACAGATCGGGAGATATTTGCCTTTTCAAAAATTGACTTTCGAATAATCTCGAAAAATTAAAATGTGTCTATCCTCCAAACCCTTTTACATACATTTACGTGACTCTGACCTGAATTAGACAAATAGGCTCCCTCAAAGTGACATAAGTTTTGTCTCTCAGATTTTTACAGAGAGCGACATATTTGCCTTTTCAAAAATTGACTTTCGAATAATCTCGAAAAATTAAAATGTCTTTATCCTCCAAACCCTTGGACATACATTGACGTGACTCTGACATGAAGTTCACATATACGTTTCCTCAAAGTAACATAAGTTTTGTCTCTCAGATTCTTCAGATCGGGAGATATTTGCCTTTTAGAAAATTGACTTTCGAATAATCTCGAAAAATTAAAATATCTCTATCCTCCAAACACTTGGACATACATTGACGTGACTCTGACATGAATTTGACATATACTTTCCCTCAAAGTGACATAAGTTTTGTCTCTCAGATTCTAACAGATCGGGAGATATTTGCCTTTTCAAAAATTGACTTTCGAATAATCTCGAAAAATTAAAATATCTCTATCCTCCAAACCCTTGGACATACATTGACGTGCCTCTGACATGAAGTTGACATTTACGTTACCTCAAAGTGACATAAGTTTTGTCTCTCAGATTCTAACAGATCGGGAGATATTTGCCTTTTCAAAAATTGACTTTCGAATAATCTCGAAAAATTAAAATGTGTTTATCCTCTAAACCCTAGGACATACATTGACGTGACTCTCACACGAAGTTGACATATACGTTCCCTCAAAGCGACATAAGTTTTGTCTCTCAGATTCCTACAGATCGGGAGATATTTGCCATTTCAAAAATTGAATTTCGAATAATCTCGAAAAATTAAAATGCCTCTATCCTCCAAACCCTTGGACATACTTTGACGTGAATCTGACGTGAAGTGACATATACGTTTCCTCAAAGTGACATAAGTTTTGTCTCTCAGATACCTACAGATAGGGAGATATTTGCCTTTTAAAAAATTGACTTTCGAATAATCTCGAAAAATTAAAATATCTCTATCCTCCAAACACTTGGACATACATTGACGTGACTCTGACTTGAATTTGACATATACTTTCCCTCAAAGTGACATAAGTTTTGTAACTCAGATTCTAACAGATCGGGATATATTTGCCTTTTCAAAAATTGACTTTCGAATAATCTCGAAAAATTAAAATGTCTCTATCCTCCAAACTCTTGGACATACATTGACGTGACTCTGACATGAAGTTCACATACACGTTACCTCAAAGTGACATAAGTTTTGTCTCCCAGATTCCTACAGATCGGGAGATATTTGCCTTTTCAAAAATTGACTTTCGAATAATTTCGAAAAATTAAAATATATCTATCCTCCAAACCCTTTGACATACATTGACGTGACTCTGACATGAAGTTGACATATACCTTCCCTCAATGTGACATAAGTGTTGTCTCTCAGATTAATACAGATCGGGATATATTTGCCTTTTCAAAAATTGACTTTGGAATAATATCGAAAAATTTAAATGTGTTTATCCTCTAAACCCTTGGACATACATTGAGTTGACTCTGACATGAAGTTGACATATACGTTCCCTCAAAGTGACATAAGTCTTGTCTCTCAGATTCCTACAGATCGGGAGAAATTTGCCTTTTCAGAAATTGACTTTCGAATAATCTCGAAAAATTAAAATGCCTCTATCCTCTAAACCCTTGGACATACTTTGACGTGAATCTGACATGAAGTTGACATATACGTTCCCTCAAAGTGACATTTGGTTTGTCTCTCAGATTCCTACAGATCGGGAGATATTTACCTTTTCAAAAATTGACTTACGAATAATCACGAAAAATTAAAATGTCTCTATCCTCCAAACCCTTGGACATACATTGACGTCACTCTGACATGAAGTTGACTTATATGTTCCCTCAAAGTAACATACGTTTTGTCTCTCAGATTCCTACAGATCGGGAGATATTTGCCTTTTCAAAAATTGACTTTCGAATAATCTCGAAAAATTAAAATGTCTCTATCCTCCAAACCCTTGGACATACATTGACATGACTCTGACATGAATTTGACATATACGTTCCCTCAAAGTGACATAAGTTTTGTCTCTGGGATTCCTACAGATCGGGAGATATTTGCCTTTTCACAAAATTACTTTCGAATAATCTCGAAAAATTTAAATGTCTCTATCCACTAAACCCTTGGACGTACATACACGTGACTCTTACGTGAAGTTGACATATACGTTCTCTCAAAGTGACATAAGTTTTGTATCTGGGATTCCTAGAGATCGGGAGATATTTGCCTTTTCAAAAATTGACTTTAGAATAATCTCGAAAAATTAAAATGTCTCTATCCTCCAAACCCTTGGACATACATTGACGTGACTCTGACGTGAAGTTGACATATACGTTCCCTCAAAGTGACATAAGTTTCGTCTCTCAGATTCCTACCGATCGGGAGATATTTGCCTTTTCAAAAATTAACTTTCGAATAATCTCGAAAAATTTAAATGTCTCTATCCTCCAAACTCTTGGACTTACATTGACGTGACTCTGACATGACGATCACATATACGTTCCCTAAAAGTGACATATGTTTTGTTTATCAGATTCGTACAGATAGGGAGATATTTGCCTTTAAATATTGACTTTGGAATAATCTCGAAAAATTAAAATTTATCTATCCTCCAAACCCTTGGACATACATTGACGTGACTCAGACATGAAGTTGACATATACGTTCCCTCAAAGTGACATTTGGTTTGTCTCTCAGATTCCTACAGATCGGGAGATATTTACCTTTTCAAAAATTGACTTACGAATAATCTCGAAAAATTAAAATGTCTCTATCCTCCAAACCCTTGGACATACATAGACGTCACTCTGACATGAAGTTGACTTATAGGTTCCCTCAAAGTGACATAAGTGGTGTCTCTCAGATTCTACAGATCGGGAGATATTTGCCTTTTCAAAAATTGACTTTCGAATAATCTTGCAAAATTAAAATGCCTCTGTCCTCCAAACACTTGGACACACATTGACGTGAGTCTGACATGAAGTTGACATATACGTTCCCCCAAAGTGACATATTGTTTGTCTCTCAGTTTCCTAGAGATCGGGAGATATTTGCCTTTTCAAAAATTGACTATCAAATAATCTCGAAAATTAAAATATCTCTATCCTCCAACCCCTTAGACATACATTGACGTGACTCTGACATGAAGTTGACATATACGTTCCCTCAAAGTGACATAAGTTTTGTCTCTCAGATTCCTACAGATCGGGAGATATTTGCCTTTTCAAAAATTGACTTTCGAATAATCTCGAAAAATTTAAATTTGTCTATCCTCCAAACCCTTGGACATACATTGACTAGACTCTGACATGAAGTTGACATATACGTTCCCTCAAAGTGACATCAGGTTTGTCTCTCAGATTCCTACAGATCGGGCGATATTTGCCTTTTCAGAAATTGACTTTCGAATAATCTCGAAAAATTAAAATGTCTCTATCCTCCAAACCCTTGGACATACATTGACGTGACCCTGATATGAAGTTGATATATACGTTCCCTCAAAGTGACATAAGTTTTGTCTCTCAGATTCCTACAGATCGGGAGATATTTGCCTTTTCATAAATTGACTTTCGAATAATCTCGAAAAATTAAAATGTCTCTATTCTCCAAACTCTTGGACATACATTGACGTGACTCTGACATGAAGTTGACATATACGTTCCCTCAAAGTGACATAAGTGTTGTCTCTCAGATTCGTTCAGATCGGGAGATGTTTGAATTTTAAAAAATTGACTTTCGAATAATCTCGAAAAATTAAAATATCTCTATCCTCCAAACCTTTGGACATACATTGACGTGACTTTGTCATGAAGTTGACATATACGTTCCCTCAAAGTGACATAAGTTTTGTATCTCAGATTCCTACAGATCGGGAGATATTTGCCTTTTCAAATATTGACTTTCGAATAATATCAAAAAATTAAAATGTCTCTATACTCCAAACCCTTTTACATACATTGACGTGAATCTGACATGAAGTTGACATATACGTCCCCTCAAAGTGACATAAGTTTTGTCTCTCAGATTCCTACAGATCGGGAGATATTTGCCTTTTCAAAAATTGACTTTCGAATAAACTCGAAAAATTAAAATATCTCTATCCTCCAAACCCTTGGACATACATTGACGTGCCTCTGACATGAAGTTGATATATACATTAAATCAAAGTGACATAAGTTTTGTCTGTCAGATTCCTACAGATCGGGAGATATTTGCCTTTTTCAAAAATTGACTTTCGAATAATCTCGAAAAATTAAAATATCTTTATCCACCAAACCCTTCGACATACATTGACGTGCCTCTGACATGAAGATGACATATACGTTACCTCAAAGTGACATAAGTTTTGTCTCTCAGATTCTAACAGATCAGGAGATATTTGCCTTTTCAAAAATTGACTTTCGAATAATCTCGAAAAATTAAAATATCTCTATCCTCCAAACCCTTGGACATACATTGACGTGCCTCTGACATGAAGTTGACATATACGTTACCTCAAAGTGACATATGTTTTGTCTCTCAGATTCCTACAGATCGGGAGATATTTGCCTTTTCAAAAATTGACTTTCTTATAATCTCGCAAAATTAAAATGTCTCTATCCTCCAAACTCTTGGACATACATTGACGTGACTCTGACATGAAGTTGACATATACGTTCCCTGAAAGTGACATAAGTTTTGTCTCTCAGATTCCTACAGATCGGGAGATATTTGCCTTTTAAAAAATTGACTTTCGAATAATCTCGAAAAATTAAAATATCTCTATCCTCCAAACACTTGGACATACATTGACGTGACTCTGACATGAATTTGACATATACTTTCCCTCAAAGTGACATAAGTGTTGTCACTCAGATTCCTACAGATCGGGATATATTTGCCTTTTCAAAAATTGACTTTGGAATAATATCGAAAAATTAAAATGTGTTTATCCTCTAAACCCTAGAACATACATTGACGTGACTCTCACACGAAGTTGACATATACGTTCCCTCAAAGCGACATAAGTTTTGTCTCTCAGATTCCTACAGATCGGGAGATATTTGCCATTTCAAAAATTGACTTTCGAATAATCTCGAAAAATTAAAATGCCTCTATCCTCCAAACCCTTGGACATACTTTGACGTGAATCTGACGTGAAGTGACATATACGTTTCCTCAAAGTGACATAAGTTTTGTCTCTCAGATACCTACAGATCGGGAAATATTTGCCTTTTAAGAAATTGACTTTCGAATAATCTCGAAAAATTAAAATATCTCTATCCTCCAAACACTTGGACATACATTGACGTGACTCTGACATGAATTTGACATATACTTTCCCTCAAAGTGACATAAGTTTTGTCTCTCAGATTCTAACAGATCGGGATATATTTGCCGTTTCAAAAATTGACTTTCGAATAATCTCGAAAAATTAAAATGTCTCTATCCTCCAAACTCTTGGACATACATTGACGTGACTCTGACATGAAGTTCACATATACGTTATCTCAAAGTGACATCAGGTTTGTCTCTCAGATTCTTACAGATCGGGAGATATTTGCCTTTTCAAAAATTGATTTTCGAATAATCTCGAAAAATTTAAATGTCTCTATCCTCCAAACCCTTGGACATACTTTGACGAGACTCTGACATGAAGTTGACATATACGTTCCCTCAAAGTGACATAAGTTTTGTCTCTCAGATTCCTACAGATCGGGAGATATTTGCCTTTTAAAAAATTGACTTTCGAATAATTTCGAAAAATTAAAATATATCTATCCTCCAAACCTTTGGACATACATTGACGTGACTCTGACATGAAGTTGACATATACCTTCCCTCAATGTGACATAAGTGTTGTCTCTCAGATTAATACAGATCGGGATATATTTGCCTTTTCAAAAATTGACTTTGGAATAATATCGAAAATTTTAAATGTGTTTATCCTCTAAACCCTTGGACATACATTGAGTTGACTCTGACATGAAGTTGACATATACGTTCCCTCAAAGTGACATAAGTTTTGTCTCTCAGATTCCTACAGATCGGGAGATATTTGCCTTTTCAGAAATTGACTTTCGAATAATCTGGAAAAATTAAAATGCCTCTATCCTCCAAACCCTTGGACATACTTTGACGTGAATCTGACATGAAGTTGACATATACGTTCCCTCAAAGTGACATTTGGTTTGTCTCTCAGATTCCTACAGATCGGGAGATATTTACCTTTTCAAAAATTGACTTACGAATAATCTCGAAAAATTAAAATGTCTCTATCCTCCAAACCTTTGGACATACATTGACGTCACTCTGACATGAAGTTGACTTATAGGTTCCCTCAAAGTGACATAAGTTTTGTCTCTCAGATTCCTAGAGATCGGGAGATATTTGCCTTTTCAAAAATTGACTTTCGAATAATCTCGAAAAATTAAAATGTGTCTATCCTCCAAACCCTTGGACATACATTGACGCGACTCTGACATGAAGTTGACATATACGTTCCCTCAAAGTGACATATGATTTGTCTCTCAGATTCCTACAGATCGGGAGATATTTGCCTTTTCAAAAATTGACTTTCGAATAATCTCGAAAAATTAAAATTTCTCTATCCCCCAAACCCTTGGACATACATTTACGTGACTCTGACATGACTATGAAAAATACGTTCCCTAAAAGTGACATAAGTTTTGTCTCTCAGATTCTACAGATCGGGAGATATTTGCCTTTTAAAAAATTGACTTTCGAATAATCTCGAAAAATTAAAATGTCTCTATCCTCCAAACCCTTGGACATACATTGACGTGACTCTGACATGAAGTTGACATATACATTCCCTCAAAGTGACATTTGGATTGTCTCTCAGATTCCTACAGATCGGGAGATATTTGCCTTTTCAAAAATTGACTTTCGAATAATCACGAAAAATTAAAATGTCTCTATACTCCAAACCATTGGACATACATTGACGTGACTCTTACATGACTATGACAGGTAAGTTCCCTTAAAGTGACATAAGTTTTGTCTCTGATTACTATAGATCGGGAGATATTTCTCTTTTCAAAAATTGAATTTCGAATAATCTCGAAAAATGTAAATGTCTCTATCCTTCAAACCCTTGGACATACATTGACGTGACTCTGACATGAAGTTGACACATACGTTCCCTCAAAGTGACATAAGTTTTGTCTCAAAGATTATTACATATGGGGAGATATTTGCCTTTTCACAAATTGACTTTCGAATAATCTCGAAAAATTTAAATGTCTCTATCCTCCAAACCCTTGGACATACATTTACGTGACTCTGACGTGACTATGACAGGTAAGTTCCCTCAAAGTGACATAAGTTTTGTCTCTCAGATTACTATAGATCGGGAGATATTTGCCTTTCCAAAAATTGACTTTCGAATAATCTCGAAAAATTAAAATGCCTCTATCCTCCAAACCCTTGGACATACATTGACGAGACTCTCACATGAAGTTGACATATACTTTCCCTCAAAGTGACATAAGTTTTGTCTCTCAGATTCCTAGAGATCGGGAGATATTTGCCTTTTCAAAAATTGACTTTCGAATAATCTCGAAAAATTTAAATGTGTCTATCCTCCAAACCCTTGGACATACATTGACGTGACTCTGACATTAAGTTGACATATACGTTCCCTCAAAGTGACATTTGGTTTGTCTCTCAGATTCCTACAGATCGGGAGATATTTGCCTTTTCAAAAATTGACTTTCGAATAATCTCGAAAATTTAAAATTTCTCTATCCCCCAAACCCTTGGACATACATTTACGTGACTCTGACATGACTATGACAAGTACGTTCCCTGAAAGTGACATAAGTTTTGTCTCTCAGATTCCTACAGATCGGGAGATATTTGCCTTTTCAGAAATTGAGTTTCGAATAATCTCGAAAAATTAAAATGTCTCCATCCTCCAAACCCTTGGACATATATTGACGTGACTCAGACATGAAGTTGACATTTACGTTCCCTCTAAGTGGCATTTGGTTTGTCTCTCAGATTCCTACAGATCGGGAGATATTTACCTTTTTAAAAATTGACTTACGAATAATCTCGAAAAATTAAAATGTCTCTATCCTCCAAACCCTTGGACATACATTGACGTCACTCAGACATGAAGTTGACTTATAAGTTCCCTCAAAGTAACATACGTTTTGTCTCTCAGATTCCTACAGATCGGGAGATATTTGTCTTTTCACAAATTGACTTTCGAATAATCACGAAAAATTAAAATGTCTCTATCCTCCAAACCCTTGGACATACATTGACATGACTCTGACATGAAGTTGACATATACGTTTCCTCAAAGTGACATAAGTTCTGTCTCTGGGATTCCTACAGATCGGGAGATATTTGCCTTTTCACAAATTTACTTTCGAATAATCTCCTTAAATTTAAATGTCTCTATCCACTAACCCCTTGGACATACATTGACGTGACTCAGACATGAAGTTGACATATACGTTTCCTCAAAGTGACATAAGATATGTCTCTCAGATTCCTACAGATCGGGAGATATTTGCTTCTTCAAAAATTGATTTTCGAATAATCTCCAAAAACTGAAATGTCTCTATCCTCGAAACCCTTCATACATACATTGACATGACTCTGACATGACGTTGATATATACATTCCCTCAAAGTGACATACGTTTTGTCCCTCAGATTCCTACAGATTGGGAGATATTTGCCTTTTCACAAATTGACCTAGGAATAATCTCGAAGAATTCAAATGTCTCTATCCTCCAAACACTTGGACATATATTGACGTGACTCTGACATAAAGTTGACATACACGTTCCCTTAAAGTGACATAAGTTTTGTCTCTCAAATGCCTACAGATCGCGAGATATTTGCCTTTTCAAAAATTGACTTTCGAATAATCTCGAAAAATTAAAATGTCTTTATCCTCCAAACCCTTGGACATACATTGACATGACTCTGACATGAAGTTCACATATACGTTCACTCAAAGGAACATAAGATTTATCTATCAGATAACTATAGATCGGGAGATATTTGCCTTTCCAAAATTTGACTTTCGAATAATCTCGAAAAATTAAAATGCCTCTATCCTCCAAACCCTTGGACATACATTGACGAGACTCTCACATGAAGTTGACATATACGTTCCCTCAAAGTGACATAAGTTTTGTCTCTCAGATTCCTACAGATCGGAAGATATTTGCCTTTTCAAAAATTGACTTTCGAATAATCTCGAAAAATGTAAATGTCTCTATCCTTCAAACCCTTGGACATACATTGACGTGACTCTGACATGAAGTTGACACATACGTTCCCTCAAAGTGACATAAGTTTTGTCTCAAAGATTATTACATATGGGGAGATATTTGCCTTTTCACAAATTGACTTTCGAATAATCTCGAAAAATTTAAATGTCTCTATCCTCCAAACCCTTGGACATACATTTACGTGACTCTGACGTGACTATGACAGGTACGTTCCCTCAAAGTGACATAAGTTTTGTCTCTCAGATTACTATAGATCGGGAGATATTTGCCTTTCCAAAAATTGACTTTCGAATAATCTCGAAAAATTAAAATGCCTCTATCCTCCAAACCCTTGGACATACATTGACGAGACTCTCACATGAAGTTGACATATACTTTCCCTCAAAGTGACATAAGTTTTGTCTCTCAGATTCCTAGAGATCGGGAGATATTTGCCTTTTCAAAAATTGACTTTCGAATAATCTCGAAAAATTTAAATGTGTCTATCCTCCAAACCCTTGGACATACATTGACGTGACTCTGACATGAAGTTGACATATACGTTCCCTCAAAGTGACATTTGGTTTGTCTCTCAGATTCCTACAGATCGGGAGATATTTGCCTTTTCAAAAATTGACTTTCGAATAATCTCGAAAAATTAAAATGTCTCTATCCTCCAACCCCTTGGACATACATTGACATGACTGTGACATGAAGTTGACATATAAGTTCCCTTAAAGTGACATAAGTTTTGTCTCTCAGATTATTACAGATCGCGAGATATTTGCCTTTCCACAAATTAACTTTCGAATAATCTCGAAAAATTAAAATGTCTCTATCCTCCAAACTCTTGGACATACATTTACGAGACACTGACATAAAGTTGACATATACGTTCCCTCAAAGTGACATAAGTTTTGTCTCTCAGATTCCTACAGATCGGGAGATATTTGCCTTTTCAGAAATTTACTTTCGAATAATCTCGAAAAATTAAAATGTCTCTATTCTCCAAACCCTTGGACATACATTGACGAGACTCTGACATGAAGTTGACATATAGGTTCCCTCAAAGTAACATACGTTTTGTCTCTCAGATTCCTTCCGATCGGGAGATATTTGCCTTTACAAAAATTGACTTTCGAATAATCTCTAAAAATTTAAATGTCTCTATCCTCCAAACCCTTGGACATACATTGACGTCACTCTGACGCGAAGTTGACATATGCGTTCCCTCAAAGTGACATAAGGTTAGTCTCTCAGATTCCTACAGATCGGGAGATATTTGCCTTTTCAAAAATTGACTTTCGAATAATATCGAAAAATTCAAATGTCTCTATCCTCCAAACCATTGGACATACATTGACAAGACTCTGACATGAAGTTGACATATAGGTTCCCTCAAAGAAACATAAGTTTTGTCTCTCAGATTGCTACAGATCGGGAGATATTTGCCTTTTCAAAAATTGACTTTCGAATAATCTCGAAAAATTAAAATTTCTCTATCCCCCAAACCCTTGGACATACATTTACGTGACTATGACATGACTATGACAAGTACGTTCCCTCAAAGTGACATAAGGTTTGTCTCTCAGATTCTACAGATCGGGAGATATTTGCCTTTTCAAAAATTGACTTTCGAATAATCTCGAAAAATTTAAATGTCTCTATCCTCCAAACCCTTGGACATAACTTGACGTGACTCTGACATGAAGTTGACATATACGTTCACTTAAAGTGACATAAGTTTTGTTTCCCAGATTCCTACAGATCGGGAGATATTTGCCTTTTCACAAATTGACTTTCGAATAATCTCGAAAAATTTAAATGTCTCTATCCTCCAAACCCTTGGACATACATTTACGTGACTCTGACATGACTATGACAAGTAAGTTCCCTCAAAGTGACATAAGTTCTGTCTCTCTGATTACTATAGATCGGGAGATATTTGCCTTTCCAAAAATTGACTTTCGAATAATCTCGAAAAATTAAAATGCCTCTATCCTAGAAACCCTTGGACATACATTGACGAGACTCTCACATGAAGTTGACATATACGTTCCCTCAAAGTGACATAAGTTTTGTCTCTCAGTTTGCTACAGATCGGGAGATATTTGCCTTTTCAAAAATTGACTTTCGAATAATCTCGAAAAATTAAAATGTCTCTATCCTCCAAACCCTTGGACATACATTGACAAGACTCTCACATGAAGTTGACATATACGTTCCCTCAAAGTGTATAAGTTTTGTCTCTCAGTTTGCTACAGATCCGGAGATATTTGCCTTTTCAAAAATTGACTTTCGAATAATCTCGAAAAATTAAAATGTCTCTATCCTCCAACCCCTTGGACATACATTGACATGACTCTGACATGAAGTTGACATATAAGTTCCCTTAAAGTGACATAAGTTTTGTCTCTCAGATTATTACAGATCGCGAGATATTTGCCTTTTCAGAAATTTACTTTCGAATAATCTCGAAAAATTAAAATGTCTCTATCCTCCAAACCCTTGGACATACATTGACGTGACTCTGACATGAAGTTGACATATAGGTTCCCTCAAAGTAACATACGTTTTGTCTCTCAGATTCCTTCCGATCGGGAGATATTTGCCTTTACAAAAATTGACTTTCGAATAATCTCGAAAAATTAAAATGTCTCTATCCTCCAAACCCTTGGACATACATTGACGTGACTCTGACGTGAAGTTGACATATACGTTCCCTCAAAGTGACATAAGTTTCGTCTCTCAGATTCCTACCGATCGGGAGATATTTGCCTTTTCAAAAATTGACTTTCGAATAATCTCGAAAAATTAAAATGTCTCTATCCTCCAAACTCTTGGACTTACAATGACGTGACTCTGACATGACGATCACATATACGTTCCCTAAAAGTGACATATGTTTTGTTTCTCAGATTAATACAGATCGGGAGATATTTAACTTTTCAAAAATTGACTTTCGAATAATCTCGAAGAATTTAAATTGTCTCTATTCTCCAAAGCCTTGGACAGAAATTGACGTGACTCTGGCATGACGATGACATATGCGTTCCATCAAAGTGACATAAGTTTAGTCTCTCAGATTCCTACAGATCGGTAGATATTTGCGTTTGAATAATTCACTTTCGAATAATCTCGAAAAATTGAAATGTCTATATCCTCCAAACCCTTGGACATACATTGACGTGACTCTCACATGACTATGCCATAAACTATCCCTCAAAGTGATATAAGTTTTGTCTCTCAGATTCCTACAGATCGGGAAATATTTGCCTTTTGAAAAATTGACTTTCGAATAATCTCGAAAAATTAAAATGTCTCTATCCTCCAAACCCTTGGACATACATTGACGTGACTCTGACATGAAGTTAACATATACGTTCCCTCAAAGTGACATAAGTTTTGTCTCTCAGATTAATAGAGATCGGGAGATAATTGCCTTTTCAATAATTGACTTTCGAATAATCTCGAAAAATTAAAATGTCTCTATCCTCCAAACCCTTGGACATACATTGACGTGACTCTGACATGAAGTTGACATATACGTTTCCTCAAAGTGACATAAGTTATGTCTCTCAGATTCTTAGAGCTCGGGAGATATTTGCCTTTTCAAAAATTGAATTTCGAATAATCTCGAAAAACTGAAATGTCTCTATCCTCCAAACACTTGGACATACATTCACGTGACTCTGACATGAAGTTGACACATACGTTCCCTTAAAGTGACATAAGTTTTGTTTCCCAGATTCCTACAGATCGGGAGATATTTGCCTTTTCACAAATTGACTTTCGAATAATCTCGAAAAATTAAAATGTCTCTATTGTCCAAACTCTTGGACATACATTTACGAGACCCTGACATAAAGTTGACATATACGTTCCCTCAAAGTGACATAAGTTTTGTCTCTCAGATTCCTACAGATCAGGAGATATTTGCCTTTTCAGAAATTGACTTTCGAATAATCTCGAAAAATTTAAATGTCTCTATCCTCCAAACCCTTGGACATACATTGACGTGACTCAGACATGAAGTTGACATATACGTTCCCTCAAAGTGACATTTGGTTTGTCTCTCAGATTCCTACAGATCGGGAGATATTTACCTTTTCAAAAATTGACTTACGTATAATCTCGAAACATTAAAATGTCTCTATCCTCCAAACCCTTGGACATACATTGACGTGACTCTGACATGAAGATGACATATAGGTTCCCTCAAAATAACATAAGTTTTGTCTCTCAGATTCCTACAGATCGGGAGATATTTGCCTTTTCAAAAATTGACTTACGAATAATCTCGAAAAATTAAAATGTCTCTATCCTCCAAACCCTTCGACATACATTGACGTCACTCTGACATGAAGTTGACTTATAGGTTCCCTCAAAGTGACATAAGTTTTGTCTCTCAGATTCCTACAGATCGGGAGATATTTGCCTTTTCAGAAATTGACTTTCGAATAATCTCGAAAAATTAAAATGTCTCTATCCTCCAAACTCTTGGACTTACATTGACTTGACTCTGACATGACGATCACATATACGTTCCCTAAAAGTGACATATGTTTTGTTTCTCAGATTAATACAGATCGGGAGATATTTGCCTTTCCACAAATTGACTTTCGAATAATCTCGAAGAAGTTAAATTGTCTCTATTCTCCAAAGCCTTGGACATAAATTGACGTGACTTTGGCATGACGATGACATATGCGTTCCCTCAAAGTGACATAAGTTTAGTCTCTCAGATTCCTACAGATCGGTAGATATTTGCCTTTGAATAATTCACTTTCGAATAAACTCGAAAAATTTAAATGTCTATATCCTCCAAACCCTTGGACATACATTGACGTGACTCTGACATGACTATGACAAGTACTTTCCCTCAAAGTGACATAAGTTTTGTCTCTCAGATTCTACAGATCGGGAGATATTTGCCTTTTCAATAATTGAATTTCGAATAATCTCGAAAAACTGAAATGTCTCTCTCCTCCAAACACTTGGACATACATTCACGTGACTCTGACATGAAGTTGACATATACCTTCCCTTAAAGTGACATAAGTTTTGTTTCCCAGATTCCTACAGATCGGGAGATATTTGCCTTTTCACAAATTGACTTTCGAATAATCTCGAAAAATTAAAATGTCTCTATCCTCCAAACCTTTGGACATACATTGACGTGACTCAGACATGAAGTTTACATATACGTTCCCATAAAGTGACATAAGTTTTGTCTCTCAAATTATTACATATCGCGAGATATTTGCCTTTCCACAAATTGACTTTCGAATAATCTCGAAAAATTAAAATGTCTCTATCCTCCAAACCCTTGGACATACATTGACGTGACTCAGACATGAAGTTGACATAAACGTTCCCTCAAAGTGACATAAGTTTTGTCTCTCAGATTCCTACAGATCGGAAGATATTTGCCTTTTCAAAAATTGACTTTCGAATAATCTCGAAAAATGTAAATGTCTCTATCCTTCAAACCCTTGGACATACATTGACGTGACTCTGACATGAAGTTGACACATACGTTCCCTCAAAGTGACATAAGTTTTGTCTCAAAGATTATTACATATCGGGAGATATTTGCCTTTTCACAAATTGACTTTCGAATAATCTCGAAAAATTTAAATGTCTCTATCCTCCAAACCCTTGGACATACATTTACGTGACTCTGACGTGACTATGACAGGTAAGTTCCCTCAAAGTGACATAAGTTTTGTCTCTCAGATTACTATAGATCGGGAGATATTTGCCTTTCCAAAAATTGACTTTCGAATAATCTCGAAAAATTAAAATGCCTCTATCCTCCAAACCCTTGGACATACATTGACGAGACTCTCACATGAAGTTGACATATACTTTCCCTCAAAGTGACATAAGTTTTGTCTCTCAGATTCCTAGAGATCGGGAGATATTTGCCTTTTCAAAAATTGACTTTCGAATAATCTCGAAAAATTTAAATGTGTCTATCCTCCAAACCCTTGGACATACATTGACGTGACTCTGACATGAAGTTGACATATACGTTCCCTCAAAGTGACATTTGGTTTGTCTCTCAGATTCCTACAGATCGGGAGATATTTGCCTTTTCAAAAATTGACTTTCGGATAATCTCGAAAATTTAAAATTTCTCTATCCCCCAAACCCTTGGACATACATTTACGTGACTCTGACATGACTATGACAAGTACGTTCCCTGTAAGTGACATAAGTTTTGTCTCTCAGATTCTACAGATCGGGAGATATTTGCCTTTTCAAAAATTGACTTTCGAATAATCTCGAAAAATTAAAATGTGTCTATCCTCCAAACCCTTGGACATACATTGACGTGACTCTGACATGAAGTTGACATATACATTCCCTCAAAGTGACATTTGGTTTGTCTCTCAGATTCCTACAGATCGGGAGATATTTGCCTTTTCAAAAATTGACTTTCGAATAATCACGATAAATTAAAATGTCTCTATCCTCCAAACCATTGGACATACATTGACGTGACTCTGACATTAAGTTGACATATAGGTTCCCTCAAAGTAACATAAGTTTTGTCTCTCAGATTGCTACAGATCGGGAGATATTTGCCTTTTCAAAAATTGACTTTCGAATAATCTCGAAAAATTTAAATGTCTCTATCCTCCAAACCCTTGGACATACATTTACGTGACTCTGACATGACTATGACAAGTAAGTTCCCTCAAAGTTACATAAGTTCTGTCTCTCAGATTACTATAGATCGGGAGATATTTGCCTTTCCAACAATTGACTTTCGAATAATCTCGAAAAATTTAAATGCCTCTATCCTAGAAACCCTTGGACATACATTGACGAGGCTCTCATATGAAGTTGACATATACGTTCCCTCAAAGTGACATAAGTTTTGTCTCTCAGTTTGCTACAGATCGGAAGAT